>NC_052147.1:266152825-266233705 GCF_902713615.1 Scyliorhinus canicula
CAAGATTGGCAGAGCTGCGGCTAATGACCAGGGGAGAGTGGGATGAGTTGGCCACGCCAGGCAAAATATCTGCGCAGGCACGCTGGGCCGACTGGCCGCCTGCAAGTGAGATTTGAGAGGCTGGAACACGGGCGTTCAAAATTGGAAAGTTCTAGAATGTGGGGAGGAGGCTGTGGAACGACGGGGTGGGTGACAGTTTGAAGGGGGTCAGCAGCTGAGCTGTCCCCTCGCCGCGTGCCAGCCCCCAAAGCAGGCGCAGAACTGTGCCAGCTGGTCAGACTGCTCGCCTGATTGTCCCACTGCTACACAGGTGAGGGCCGGGAGGCGGTCCATATGGTCCTATTCAGTGACCCTGTCTTCAAGGTCTGGAAATCCGTGCAGAGGCTGGCCTTTGAAACAGTGATCCATGCTGGGGGATGGAGAATCGGAGAATCGCCGGGGGGTGGCGTGAATCCCGCTCCGCCGCTCAGACGCCGGCTGTCAAAGTCTCCGGTGCTGGATTTTTGGCGGCGGGGATCACTCCGGTCGGGGCCGTTGGCAGTGGGCCCCCCTGGCGATTCTCCGGTCCCCGATGGGCCAAGCGGCCGCCTGTTTTTGGAGAGTCCCGCCAGCGTGGAATAGACCAGGTCCGTACCGGCGGGACCTGGCTCTGAGGGATGCCTGCGTATTCCTCGGGGGGGGGGGGGGGGGGCTGCTGGGGGATCCGGCCCCAGGAGGGGGGCCCCACAGTGGCCTGGCCCGCGATCGGGGCCCACCGATCTGCGGGCACGCCTGTGCTGTGGGGGCATTGTTTCCCTCCGCGCCGGACTGTGTAAAGCTCCGACATGGCTGGCGCGGAGAGGAAATCCGCTGCGCATGCGCAGGAATCACGCCACCGGTTCTGGAACGCGCTTGTGCTCCTACGCATGCGCCAACTCGCGCCGGCCGGTGGTGGCCCTTCGGCGCCGGTTGGCACGGCACCAATGACTCCAGCGCCGGCCTAGCCCCGAAGGTGCGGAGGATTCCGCACCCTCTGGGTGGCCCAATGCCGGAGTGGTTCACGCCACTCTTTGGCACCAGTATGGCCCGCCTTTCCGGATACCGGAGAATCCTGGCCCATGTCTTTTTAACAAGCAGCCTTTGTAGAAATCTGCTTATCTGAATGCTCTTAACCTACGTGGATCGGCAATCAAAACAGAGAGATAGCTTTGAGGCTACTGTGCGGAGTCTGCACGGTCTCCCCGTGTGTGCGTGGGTTTCCTCCGGGTGCTCCAGTTTCCTCCCACAGTCCAAAGATGTGCAGGTTAGGTGGATTGGCCATGATAAATTGCCTTTGTCCAAAGGGGTTGGGTGGGGCTACTGGGTTACGGGTATGGGGCGGAGCTGTGGGCTTAAGTGGGATCCTCTTTCCAAGGGTCAGTGCTGACCCGATAGGCCGACTGGCCTCCTTCTGCACTGTAAATTCTATGCCTATGAAAATATATACATCCTAGTGAAACCTCGTGTTCTGTTGTCTTCAAACAGTTTGCTTGTGAAGTTTGTAAAAGGCATATCAGCCTTGAGTCTCAGTGGATGTTATAAATAAACATTAGTCCACAGACTGAACGTTACATTGCACTTACTTCTGTGAGTGTGAGAGTGTGATTTTCCTGATGACTGACAGGACAGTGTGACGTTTCACCAAACCAAAACTATCTTTTTTAAAAATAAATTTCGAGTACCCAATTCATCTTTTCCCAATTAAGGGCAATTTAGCGTAGCCAATCCACCTAACCTGCACATCTTTGGGTTGTGGGGGCGAAACCCATGCAAACACGGGGAGAATGTGCAAACTCCACACGGACAGTGACCCAGAGCCGGGATCGAACCTGGGGCCTCGGCGCCGTGAGGCAGCATTGCTAACCACTGCGCCACCGTGCTGCCCCTAAACTATCTTTTAGAGTTCTACCTTCGAGCCAGGGGTGTGATTTGTCACTTAATTATAATAATCTTTATTATTGTCACAAGTAGGCTTACATTGACACTGCAATGAAGTTACTATGAAAAGCCCCTCGTCGCCACATTCCGGCGCCTGTTTGGGTACAAAGAGGGCGAATTCAGAATGTCCAATTCACCTAACGGGCACGTCTTTCGGGACTTGTGGGAGGAAACCGGAGCACCCGGAGGAAACCTAGGCAGACACAGGGAGAACGTGCAGACTCCACATAGACAGTGACCCAAGCCGGGAATTGAACCTGGAATGTAAGCCGACTTGTGACACTAATAATAATAAAGATGAAGAAGACCCCTGGCACTCACTCCTTCAAAGAAGAACAGGGATTTATTTCTCCCAAATACCCTGTGCAATATTTATCGCTCCACCAGCATCACTGAAAACACGCTATCGGGTTACTTATCACATTTCTCTTTGTGAAACCTTGCTGTGTAAGAATCGATAGCTGCGTTTCCTACACATGTGACGTTTAATTCAAAAAAGTAATTAATTGAGCTGGAAAATGCTCTGGGATGTCCCGAGGTTGTGTTTGGTGCTATATAAATGCAAGTTCTTCTTCATGATAAGAATATTTCTTCTCAGATGGCGCTGGCACTTTTTATTTCTGGAGTTAGGACAGGGCATCCTCAGTATGAGTGCAGGGCTTGTGAGCATAATCCCCTACATGGGATGCTGATGGCAGAGGCAGCAAAGAGTGACTTACAGCTGTCCCCCTTTTTGAAATTGAACAAAATTGGGGGGGGGGGGAGGGGAGGGGAGAAAGTCAACACAAGCTGCCCTTGTTCAACGCCCAGCAGGCGGCTTTGAAAACATTTTGGTTCTTCGTTCATGAGAGTCGAGGGGAGGTGCATAACCTGAATGGAGTTCATAGATTGGGAAGAAAAGAACAGGGGCAATGTCATATTTAACGTAGCAATTCTGAGGAGTAATGGCAACTACCAAATTACATCTGGCTTTCGAATGTCATTTTAAGATTGAGCCGATTAGCTTGGTTTTCACACTGGATGAAATCCCGCAACCCGGCCTCTTTTCATAGAATTCCTACAGTGCAGAGGAGGCCATTTGGCCCATCGAGTCTGCACCAACCCTCTGAAAGAGCACTATCTAGGCCTACTTCCCCACCCTGTCCTCATAACCCCATCTATCCTGCACATCTTTTGGACGCTAAGGGGCAGTTTTTAGCAAGGCCAATCCACCTAATCTGCACATCTTTGGGATGAAACCGGAGCACTGGCAGGAAACCCACGCAGACACGGGGAGAGCGTGCAGATTCCGCACAGACAGTGACCCGAGTCCAGAATCGAACCTGAGTCCCTGCCGCTGTGAGGCAGCAGTGCTGACCACTGTGCCGCCTTGCCATCCTTTTGGCTGCTAACATCTGCATCTACAACTGCTCGGCTGGTTAAAAAAATCAGTGATCAGGAACAATGTTTTGGTGATAAAATAGAAGGTGCAGATTCAAAGGCAGGCGGTCAGCCTGTTTTTGTTCAAACCAGGAAAATAAGGTAGATTTTGTTTAGCACACTGACCTTCTCCAGTTCCTGGGAACTCTTTAAGGCAACTATCTGCTGTCAAAATGTAGGAAGTGTCAGTAAATTGGTTTGCATTTTAGCTGCATCTCACTACGATCATTTTAACTCTGTAGCTCAAGATTTCTTACCATCTACAAAATCCATCTCCTCTGTTGAGTTTACTCTTGAGCATTTTAAGAAAGCTCCAATGAAAGTTTCTCCACGGATGCTGCCAGAGTATTTCCAGCATGTTTTGCCTTTTTGATTACAGATTAAGGTTTGTGAGATCTAACTTGTGTTCGACAACCCAAATGAAGAATGGATGGTAACTTCCTGCTATTGTTCCTAGAGCATCCTGCGACCTGCATCCGGATGGTTTTGGCTGACGTTTGAGTGCCGCATTCTGTGGGAAAGCAGCATGGTGGCACTTCAGCTGCCGCTTATTTCGGAAATAATCTGGTTGTGACAAGAAGGTTATGCAGAAGGGAATTGGGCAACCCGTGTGGAGGCAGCTCCCTCAGTCCAGAGCAGCCCCGGTGGAACGATACAAACATGGCTGCTGCACCTATGAGGGATACGTCTATCTTTACGGTGGTCGGAGGCAAAACGGGCTGAAGGATTTTTGGAGGTACAACATTGGTAAGATGTCGGGTTTCCATTTGATTTGTCTCTCAAGCTATCTCTTGCCGCGCGGGAATCGGCAGCACGCCCGTCATCAGTTGAACCTGAAATAAGAGTTAACAAAACTGGTTTACACCAGAGGTCAGGCTGGTGGTGGAGGGTTAGGTCATTTTTGACAAATCTCTTTGGAATTCCCTCAAAAGGAGCAGCAGTGACCTGAAATCTGGCAAAGTCCAATCAGAAAATTGATTGGTCCTTTCTAGGAACCAACAGGGATCAATGCTTGGTCCCTTATTGTTTGTGAGATGTATTATATATATAACAATATAGACAAGAATTGGGGGGGGACGATAAGAAATTTTGCGGATGACACGAAGATTGGCAGGGTGGTTAATAGTGAGGAAGAAGGTCTGAGGTTGCAGGAAGATAGGGATGGGTTGGTCAGCTGATAAGAGTGATTAAGCCCATTAAACATGCAGTTGTCCTGACTTTTATGTGGCCCGTGCACTTTTGTGCTTGGCCCACCGGTCAATTGAAATGAAAATAAATGAAAATTGCTTATTGTCACAAGTAGGCTTCAAACTGTGAAAAGCCCCTAGTCGCCACATTCCGGCGCCTGTTCGGGGAGGCTGGTACGGGATGGCCAGATGGCTTTCACGTTTTCTCACTGTTCTCGACACAGGATGGAATAAAACAACCGGATATGTTTGTGGGTTTGAATGATTCGCTGGTCTTGCAGTCAGTTTTCACTGTGTCATCATCGATAACTTGGGGCATTAAAAAAAATATGTTGATATCCCAACAATTCTGCCCCTGCCCGAGGCATCTTCACGGCTGTTGTCAGCCTTCAGAGAGCACGTGTGATACCGCCTGCCTGCCCACCCGCACCCTCACCTGTCCTCCCCCACCCACCCCCTCACCCCACAATCACCGCTCAGCATGTTTCATACTGGCCGTCGGTTAATTGGCCAGGGAGCGCCGATCGCAATCCTGCACCGAACATAAAATTGAGGCCAGTGGTCGATCTGGTTGTCGTCTCCATTTTCCTGTCGGCCCTCCATAACCCTTTCAGAACAAAAATCAAACTCTGCCTTGAATAAATTCAAAGACGCAGCCTCTACGAGTATCTGGGGAAGATAATTCCACACGCCAACAACCCTTTGGGAGAAAAGGTTTCTTCTCAACTGTGTCTTAAAAGGGAGACATTTCACTTTTGTTTTTGTTTTAAATTTAGAGTATCCAATTCATTTTTTCCAATTAATGGGCAATTTAGCGTGGCCAATCCACCTACCCAGCACATCTTTGGGTTGTAGGGGCGAAACCCACGCAAACACGGGGAGAATGTGCAAACTCCACAGGGGACAGTGACCCAGAGCCGGGATCGAACCTGGGACCTCGGCGCCGTGAGGCAGCAATGCTAACCACTGCGCCACCGTGCTGCCCATTCCTTTCACTTTTGAATTATGTCTCCTAGCTATAGTCTCTGTGTCCCCCCCACCCACCCCACATACACACACGAGGAAATATTTCCAGGTTATTCACCCCATCAAGAGCCCTCAGGATCTTTTATGTTTCAGTAAGATTCCCCCTCAATCTTCTAAATGTCAATGGGTATAGCTCTAACCTATTCCAACTTTATTCACAAATAGACACTTTGTTTTTAATTTTGGTAATAGTGCGGCTCATGCCCTGCCAGGCATGGTGGGTAGCTATCGGATTACTCTGTGTTTCCCTGTCCCCTTTATTCCAAAAATGAGTCCGGTGAACCTTCTCTGAACTGCTTCTAAAGCAGCTGTATTATTGTAGAGTAACTCGTCCTGTGCTAATATGCAGTGCTACGCACAGGTGTTTGTCAGGCTGTGAGAAAGATATCAGGATAGAGGAAGTGCTACAATGAAGGATAACTAAATTAGATACTTCGGCATGAGGAGGCATTGCAGAGGCCGCTGATGTTTACACTGGAGAAAAGAAAGCTCAGGTGAACTTTTTGAAGTATTGAAGACCCAAAGTGGCATAGTTGAGATGAGCATCAGTATGTTCAGCACAAGTTCTCAAACAGGAAGGCAAAACCTCCAAAAGGAAGGTGAATAGGCAGCTTAGCTTCAACTACTTTCAGCAGAGGATTTGCCGATGTAGAACAGACTGCGAAGGAATGAAGTGGGACCGGCTTGTACCAGCAGATCCAAGAGATTGTTGGATAAATATCTGTCAGAAAAATCTGATGGAGGGATATGGTGAGATACAATACTTCTTTGGTCCCGTGACTGACTAGATAAACTGGAGGGGCTTTTTCTGGTCCTCTACACGTCCATGTTCCTATCCACTCACTGCCGAGTGTGACTGCTGTAGAAGCTGCACTTCTTGTTCTAGAAGTTCTGATTAGGAGATACACATTTTTGTTTTAATTTTGGTGATAGTGTGGCTCATGCCATGCCAGACGTGGCGATTAGCTATCAGATTACTCTGTGTTTCCCTGTCCCATTTTTGGTTCACTGGGCTGCACCGCAGCTGAATGCTTCATTGCTCCAAGACCTCTCCCAATGCCAATGGGGTTCACCTGTCGGGATGCAGGAACAGATTGCAGGAACTAACCGAGTTCACTTGAGAATGTGAAATTCAGAAAGTGGAGGGTGTAAACAGTATCTCAATGCTCTTCCTGTGCATTTGTGGCAACACATGGGGATGTAGTACATGGTAATGTCACTGGATTAAAAATCCAGTGGGCCGGGCTAATTGGACATGGGCTCAAATCCCACCTCGGCAGGTGGTGAAATTTACTTTCAATTTAGTAGTAAATCTGGAATTAAGTTCTAATAAGGTGACCATGAAACAATCGGATTGTCATAAAAACCAACCTGACTCAATAAATGTCCTTTAGGGAAGGAAATCTGCTGTCCCTATCCTGCCTGGCCTACATGTGTGACTCCAAACACAGCAACTGCCCTCTGAAATGGCCCAACAAGCTACTCAATGGTATCAAACCTCGGCAGAAAAGACACAAAGTAATACAACTGGACGGGCCACCGTCAACAGCCATACCCCATCCAGTTACAAAGACACACTCACAGACGTCTGGAGGGCTTGTGCCATAATTTGGAAAGCTGACCCATTGACTAGTCCGGCAACAGCCTGATAGAGTTGTAGTCACCAAATCATACCTTACAATGTCCAGGTGCCACCATCACCATCCCTGGGCCTGTCCTGCCACACAGTCAGGTCAAATCCAGCAGAGATGGCAGTGCAGTGTTAATGTAGATGGGAGGCATTTGCCCTGGGAGTCCTCTACATTGACTCCCGACCCTATGAAGTCTTCACGGCACCAGGTCAAACACGGGCAAGGAAATCTTCCTCAGCCAATGAATCAGTATTCCTCCATGTTTCACAGCCATTGGAGGAAGCATTGAGAATGGCAAAGACACCGAATGCACCCATGGTGAAAGCATCCATCACCAAGAGTGGCTGGGCAGCCTCACGACTGACCGAGCTGACCAATCCCTGGAGGACATAGCTGCCAGAGTGGACCTGTGGCAGCTGGCGAGGAAACCAGGAAAAGGGAAAAGCCATCTTGATCTTATCCTTCATCATTTTACCTGTCACAGATGCATCTGGCTGTGGCAGGATTGGTAGGAATGATCACCACACAGTCCTTGTGGAGACACATTGAGGATGTGTGTTGTGGCAATGCCTCCATGCTAAATGGGATAGGTTCAGAACAGATCTAGCAGCTCAAACTGAATATCCATGAGGTGCTGTGGGCCATCAGCAGCAGGAGAATTGTACTCGACCACAATCTGTAACCATTACCATCAAGCCAGGGGATCTGTCTGATTCAATAAGGCGTGCAGGAGGGCATGCCAGGAGCAACACAGGCATATCTAAAAAGGAAGTCCCAAACTGGGGAAGCTGGGGAACACAGGTCTTAATGCATGCGACGCAGCAGAGGCAGCATGCGTCAGACAGAGCGAAGCAAATAATGAATCAAATCAAAGCTCTACAGTCCTGCCACATCTGGGTGGCAGAAACGTAGAAATTAGAGGCAGAGGAAGCTATTTGGCCATTCGAGCCTGCTCCACCATTCAATATGATCTTGGCTGATCATCCAACTGAGTAACCTGTTCCTGCTTTCCCTCCATATCCTTTGATCGCTTAGCTCCAAGGGCTACATCTAACCCTTTCTTGAAAACACACATGTTTTGACCTCAACTGCTTTCTGTGGTAGCAAATTCCACTGACACACCGCTCTCTAGGTGAAGAAATTCCTCCTCATCCCAGTCCTAAATTATTCACACCGGTTCCTTATACTGTTCCCCTGGTTCTGGGCTCCCCTTCCATCATGAACATCCTTCCTGCATCTACCCTGTCTAGTCCTGTTAAAATTTTATATGTTGCTATGAGATCCCCCCACATTCTTCTGAACTCCAGCAAATATAATCTTAATGCCCCCATCTCTCCTCTTACATCAGTCCTGCCATCCCAGGAATCAGTCTGGTAGACCTTCACTGCACTCCCTCTATAGCAAGAACATAACTCCTCAGATAAGGAGACCAAAACTGCACACAATATTTAGCACAGGGCTAAATCGCTGACTTTGAAAGCAGACCAAGGCAGGCCAGCAGCACGGTTCAATTCCCATATCAGCCTCCCCGAACAAGCGCCAGAATGTGGTGACAAGGGGCTTTTCACAGTAACTTCATTTGAAGCCTACTTGGGACAATAAACAATTTTCATTTCATATCAATATTCCACGTGTGGGAACACCCAAGACCCTGTAAAATTGCAGTAAGACAGCCCTGCTCCTGCACTCAAATCCTCTCGTTATGGAGGCCATCATACCATTTGCCTTCTTCACTGCATGCTGCACCTGCATGCTTACTTTTAGCATCTAATGTACAAGGGTGACACGGTAGCACAGTGGTTAGCATTGTTGCTTCACAGTGCCAAGGTCCCAGATTCCATTCCCGGCCTGGGTCACTGTCTGTGCAGAGTCTGCACGTTCTTCCTGTGTCTGTGTGGGTTTCCATCCGGGTGATCCAGTTTCCTCCTACAAGTCCCGAAAGATGTGCAGTTAGGGAATTTGGACATTCTGAATTCTCCCTCCGTGTACCCGAACAGGTCGTGGAATGTGGCGACTAGAGGGCTTTTCACATTAACTTCATTACAGTGTTAATGTAAGCCTACTTGTGACAATAAATATTATTATATATTATTATACAAGGACATCCAGATCCTGTTGCGCATTTTCCCCCCCTCTCAATCAATAGCCATTCAGATAATCCCATGCCTGTGTCTATGTCTCTACATTGTGTATTTATGGATGTCCTATGTTTTTTCATGTATGGAATGATCTGTCTGGACTGTATGTAGACAATACTTTTCACTGTGCCTCAGTACATGTGACAATAAAACAGATCCAAATAATCCGCTTTCCTGTTTTTGCTACCAAAATGGATAACCTCTCATTTATCCACATTATGCTACATCTCCCATGCATTTGCACTTGCTCATCTTGTCCAAATCACACTGAAACAACTCTGCATCTCTTGGGTGGCATTCTCCCCTACCCGGCGTGACGGA
Organism: Scyliorhinus canicula; assembly: GCF_902713615.1. Taxonomy (NCBI): domain Eukaryota; kingdom Metazoa; phylum Chordata; class Chondrichthyes; order Carcharhiniformes; family Scyliorhinidae; genus Scyliorhinus; species Scyliorhinus canicula. Next base: position 266,162,504 of record NC_052147.1, read on the forward strand.
GGGTCCCGGAGTAGGGGAGTGGCGCCAACCACTCAGGGGTCGCGCCTCCCCAAAGGTGGGGAATTCTCCCCACCTTTGGGGGCCAGCCCCGCGCCAGAGCGATTGCCACCAGGAGACCGGCGCAAAAAACCGGCACCCCCGGCAGCGGGGCTGGCCGAAAGGCTTTCGCCGGTCCGCGCATGCGCCGGCAGTGACGTCAGAGGCAGCTGGCCGCTGACGTCACTGCCGGCGCATGCGCGATGTGGGGTTCTCTTCCGCTTCTGCCATGGCGGAGGCCGTGGCGGACGCGGAAGAAACTAGTGCAGCCAGGGCACTGGCCCGGACTCTGAGGAGGGGGCCCCGATCGCGGGCCAGGCCACCGTGGGGGCACCCCCCGGGTTTCGATCGCCCCCGCCCCCCCAGGACCCCGGGGGCCTGCTCGCGCCGCTGTGCCCGCCGTTCCAGAGGTGGTTTAAACCTCAGCGGCGGGAGAGGCCTCCCAGTGGCGGGACTTCGGCCCATCCGGGCCGGAGAATCACCGCAGGGGCCTCTCCGATCGGAGTGGCGAGATTCCTGCCCCCGCCACTTCCCGGGTGGCGGAGAATCTCTGCCACGGCGGGGGCGGGATTTTAGGCGCCCCCAGGCGATTGTCCGACCCTGCTGGGGGTCGGAGAATTTCGCCCCTTATGTGGGACTTTGTTGAAAGACTTGTGAAAGTCCAAATATACCACATCCATTGGCTCCCCCTCACCAACTCTACTAGTTACAGCCTCAAAGAATTCCAGTAGATTGTCAAGCATGATTTCCCTTCGTAAATCCATGCTGACTCTGCCCTGATTCTGTTTTCCAAGTGCTCTGCTATTAAATCTTTTATAATGGGCTGTAGCATTTTCCCCACAACCTGAGTCAGGCTGAGTGGTCTGTACATTCCCTGTTTTCTCTCTACCTCTAATTTTAAATAGTGGGTTACAGTATTTCCGCTCCAATATGTCAGAATTGTTCCAGAGTCTGTAGAATCTTGGAAAATGACCGCCAATGCATCCTCTATTTCTAGGACCATTTCCTGAAGTACTCTATCAGGCCCTGGGGGTTTATCAGCCTTCAATCCCATCAATTTCCCCAACACCATTTCTCTACTAACACTGATTTTCTGTAGTTCCTCCCTCACACTAAATCCGGTGTTTCCCAACATGTCTGTTGAGTAACAGATGTCCTCTTTTGTGAAGACAGAACCAAAGTGTGTATTTAGTCGGTCAGCCATTACTTTGTTCCCCATTATAAATTCCCCAGTTTCTGACAGTAAGCGACCTCTGTTTGTGCTCACCAATATTTTTCTCTTCACATACCTATTGAAGCTTTTACAGTCAGTTTTTATGTTCCCACAAGCTTACTCTCTTACTCTATTTTCCAATTCTTAATCAATCCCTTTGACCTCCTTTGCTGAATTATAAATTGCCCCCAATCCTCTGGTCTGCTGTTTTTTCTGGTCAATTTGTATGCTTCTTCCTTGGATCTAATACTATCTCTAATTTCCCTTGTAAGCTATGGTTTGGCCACCTTTCCCATTTGATTTTTGCACCAGCCAGGAATGAACAATTGTTGTAGTTCACCCATGCGCTCTTTGAATGTTTGCCATTGCCTATCCATCGTCATTCCTTTAAGTAACGGTCCCTAATCCATCACAGCCAATGCGGGCCTCAAACCATAGTATTTTTCTTTATTAAGATTATGGACACTAGCTTTAGAATCAACTACATTACCATCCATCTTGATTAAACTTTTTATCATATTATGGTCGCTCTTCCCCAGGGGCCTCGCATAACTAGATTGCCAGTGATTCTGTTCTCATTATGCAACACCCAGTCTAGGATGGCCTGTTCTCTAGTTAGTTCCCCAACATATTGGTCCAAAAAACCATCCTGTATACACTCCAGGATTCCTCCTCTATGGTATTGTTACTAATTTGATTTTCCCAATCTACATGCAGACTAAAGTCACCCATAATTATAGATGTTCCTTTATTACGTGCGTCTCTAATTTCCTGTTTAATGCCATTCCCAACATCGCCACAACAGTTTGCAGATCCATATGCAACTCCCGCTAACATAGTTTGCCCCTTGGTGTTTCTTAGCTCGACCCATACAAACTCCACATACAGTCGTGAATGGTGGTAGACAACTAAACAACTAACGGGAGGTGGAGGCTCCCCAAACATCCCCATTCTCAATGAAAGGGGACCCCAGTGCATCAGTGCAGAAGGCAAGGCTGAAGAATTTTCAACCATCTTCAGCCAGAAGTGCCGAGTGGATGGATCATCACAGCTTCAAATCCACGGACCTGGCACCCACTACTGCCCCCGACCTGGGCAGCCATCCCCCAGCAAGCCCAACAGTTTTCAAACTGTTTTTCGGTGTTTTTTTAGCCTCCCGCTCCGTCTCTGCAGCCATGACGCCCAGTCCACGTTTGTAAATACATGTAGTAATTCATGCCCGTGAGACTTCCACCTGACGGGAGCAGACATCGTGGAAGGGCGAAGTATACTGTGTCCAACCCGCTAATCACATTCAAATGCATACAAATACCAGTTTTACATGCTGATGCTGGTGCGGGTCCCAAACCTCGTTTTCGCCACGTGAGGGGCTGGAGCATGGAGCCCAAATTGGCGGTGGGCACCGACCTCGATTTTGGCCGGACGCCCGATCTTCCTCCTGATCAGTTTGCGTTTGCGGCGTGGCGAGTATTTGGCCTCATATTGGCAGTAGTGAAAGGGAAAATGCTGGAAAATCTCAGCAAGTCTGGCAGCATCTGTAGGGAGCTCAGCTTTGACAAAGAGTCATCGGACTCTAAACTTTAGCTCTTTTCTCTCCCTACAGATGCTGCCAGACTTGCTGAGATTTTCCTGCATTTTCCCTTTCGTTTCAGATTCCAGCATCCGCAGTAATTTGTTTTTATTGGCAGTAGTGCCTTGTTCTCCAGAACACCTCGTCCCTATCCAAGCTGTTCCAGTTCAGCTACAATGCCGACATCTACCCAACAATGTGAAAAATTGTGCAGGTATCTCCTGTCCATAAAAAGCACAACAAAAGTGCAGCACGGTAGCATGGTGGTTAGCATAAATGCTTCACAGCTCCAGGGTCCCAGGTTCGATTCCCGGCTGGGTCACTCTCTGTGCGGAGTCTGCACGTCCTCCCCGTGTGTGCGTGTGTTTCCTCCGGGTGCTCCGGTTTCCTCCCACAGTCCAAAGATGTGCGGGTTAGGTGGATTGGCCATGCTAAATTGCCCGTAGTGTCCTAAAAAGTAAGGTTAAGGGGGGGTGTTGTTGGGTTACGAGTATAGGGTGGATACGTGGGTTTGAGTAGGGTGATCATTGATCGGCACAACATCGAGGGCTGAAGGGCCTGTTCTGTGCTGTACTGTTCTATGTTCTATGTTAAATCCAACCCTGCCAATCACTGCCCATCAGTCTGCATGTGATAGAAGGTGTCATCAACTGGTTTTCCGTGGATGAATATCAAAATAGTGTTCATAATCCGATTGCTTAATTCTGCAAAGTAAAATCGATGCTAAAACTGTTTGTATTTGGAACTCCCCTCATTCGGACTATATAAAACACGACAGCCTTTGTGACTCTGATCCCCAATTCTGAGCTGCCAGATCGCCGTCGCTAAATGTTTGATGCTCTTTAACTACACGCACGGTTGTAAGTAATTAAGTGAGATTTTAAAGGTTTCATTTTCAGTACATGGCACTCCTTGAAGGAAAGGGAGCACTCATCATGCCCCAATCACCATAAAGCAGATTCTCCACTCCTTTATTTCATTGTCTTTTGTGACACATTGTGGTTGCGGAATCACTGCGGCACTTCACTTCCATAACCACGGTCACTGCACATTTGAAAATGATTCATTGCACAAAGTACATTCAGACCATTCAATATGTTAGAAGATGATTTTTTAAATAATCTTTACTGTCACAAGTAGCCTTAAATTAACACTGCAATGAAGTTACTGTGAAAAGCCCCTAGTCGCCACATTCCGGCGCCTGTCCGGGTGCACAGAGGGAGAATTCCGAATGTCCAAATTATCCATCAGCACATCTTTCGCGAATTGTAGGAGGAAACCGGAGCACCCGGAGGAAACCCACGCAGACATGGGGAGTACGTGCAGACTCCGCACAGACAGTGACCCAAGCCGAGAATTGAACCTGGGACCCAGGTGCTGTGAAGCCATAGGTGCTAACCACTGTGCTACCTTGCTGCCTTTAAGGGATAATCATTTCATTTTTCCTGCCTTTGGACTTACCAAACTTTAAAGGAATATATTAGCCCATTGCCCCATCAAAATTCCAGTCTTCAAAAAGAAAAGCTTGGATTTGTATTGTGGAACCACCGCATATCTCGAAATCCAGCCCCCCACCCCACCCCTCCAGCAAACAGTAACGCAATGGTGAGCTGATAATATGATTTTGTGTCATTGATTGAGGGATAGATGATTGCCTCTCTTCACTGGGATCATTTCCCCCCCTGCTCCTCTTCAAAATAGTGCCACTGAATCTATTGCCTGCACCCAAACAGGCAGCCGGGGCCTCAGTTTAATGTTTCATCTGAAAGAGAGGACTCCTCGGACAGTGCAGCTCTCCCTCAGTGCTGTACTGGATTGTCGGCCTTGATTTTTGTGCTCATGTCCTGGAATGTGACTTCAGCCTGGAACCTCGTGACTCAGAGGCAGGAGGAGTGCTGTCAACTGAGCCATGGCTCACTCTCTTTTAAAAGGTAACTATCAATATTATAAACTCTACTTTTCTCTCATTGAAAGAAGTATTGATAGGTGTCTGCTTTCTTGATGGTTGTGACTGGTGAATTAACGTGTTTTGCAGAAGGGAAACTAGAAATGATTACATTTCGAGAGCAAGGGGCTGAAGCCATTGTCCAAATGGCCCAAGATAGTGAGAAACTAATGCTTTTTCGAAGAGTGATTCATTTTAATAACTTTGTACAGGTGGGAGTATTAAAGGATTTTATCTTGGTATTTTGGTCAGACAAAAATACATCTCTTTTTAAGGTATGTACCTCTGATGATCAAATCAACACAGCAGTTATTCACAGCGCAGGAATTTTTCCATTGGGGTGTTGAGTCGCCATAGTGATCAGTGGGGGTGGGGGCAAGACGTGATCACTCAGGATTTTCAGCTCCATCTCTGTGAGCCTCGCGTTGCAATATTGTGGGCAGATTTCAAAAGTTTGGCAGGATTGAGTAATTTGTGGGGAGAGCGATGAAGCTGTTTAATGTTGCAGGTGAACCATTGTTCATGGTCTGCACATACCAGGCCCTCCCTTTAAAACGCAGTTCATTTCTTTTACTTCATTTCCAGTCTCTCGGGTTGGCGGGTTGGCTTTGATCAATTGGTCTTTTGTGTGTCTGGAGGCTGGTTATGGCCTGGATTATGAGTTTTCACATCTCTTTAAATGGCGAAGGCAGGTTAAAAGTATTTTTAAAATTTGACTTTACAATGAGAAAGGACTAATAACGCTCAATGATCTGTTGTTGAGGTTCAGGGACTGGTAGAAACATGACAAGGCATAATGGTTGGGGGCAGCAGGGTGGCACAGTGGTTAGCACTGCTCCAGGGACCCGGGTTCAATTCCAACCTCGGGTGACTGTCTGTGTGGTGTTTGCACGTTCTCCCCTTGTCTGCGTGGGTTTCCTCCGGGTGCGCTGGATCCCTCCCACAGTCCAAAGATGTGCAGCTTAGGTGGATTGGCCATGATAAATTTCCCCTTATTGTCCAAAGGTTGGGTTGGGTTACAAGGATAGGATGGAGGATTGGGCCTGGATAGTGTGCTCTATCAGAGGGTCAGTGCAGAACCGATGGGCCGAATGGCTCCTTTTGCACTGTAGGAATTCTATGATTTAGAGTCATTGACCAATTTGCATGAACACAGAGGCTGACTTACAGGGGATGAATGATTGCAATTCAGAAGGCTTTAGGTGGAACTTTCCAGAATGTGGTACTGAAGGCTGTGTGGCCAAGGTGGCGCAGAAACCCAAAATGAAAGAGCAGTATGTGTGTTTAGCAGCCGGGGGCTGGATAGACAATGATGGTTGGTGAGGGCAGGAGTGATGGAGTCATGAAGCTTGGTGCAGGGTAGGGTGCATTTGGCAGATTTCTAGATCAATTGGAGTTTGTGAAGGGCCAGCCATAGTAATACAAACATTTCCTACAGTAGTGGTTTACTAGCAAATGTTTTGTTTGTCATTCTTAAGATATGGGCCTCTCTAGGAAGGCCAACATTTATTGCCCAACCCAAGTTTCCAGAAGGGAGGTGGTAGATGGTGTACGGCTGCCTTTTTGAACCACAGCTCCGCCAGCAGTATTTTTTGAATTCATTTGAGACGAGTGTTTAACATTCAAATGACTTTGGTACAGATCTGGAGTCAACATTTTCTTTCCTAAAGAACGCGAGTGAACCAGTTGATTTGACAGCATCATGGTCACTTTGACACCAAATTCTCGCACAGTCATGGTAGATTTCAGCTTGTGGTCTCTCAGCATTATTAATCCAATTCTCTGGTTTAATGGTCTGGTACATTAGTGTTGGGGAAATAAAATCCATTGTCAAGATAAGTGAGCAGTAACGTTATTATAATGCAGCCACCTAAAATGCCAGTAAGATATCTATTCTATTTTAATTTCCCACTGGCCAAATTCTTTAACTTTGATCACAATTCCGTCCTTTTATTTGTGTTATTTGCCATAGATAATCTGATTTAGATCTGGAAATAGTCTGCAACTGTCCCAGTACATATTCCAAGTCACAGCCCTCAACAATAAAGGTAATTTGTGGTCACAAGATAACAAGATGGGCGGCATGGTAGCACAGTGGTTAGCACTGTTGCTTCATAGCGCTAGGGTCCCAGGTTCTATTGCCGACTTGGGTCTCTGTCTGTGCGGAGTCTGCACATTCTCCCCGTGTCTGTGTGAGTTTCCTCCGGGTGCTCCGGTTTCCTCCCACAAGTCCCGAAATGACGTGCTTGTTGGGTGAATTGATCATTCTGAATTCTCCCTCCGTGTACCCGAACAGGCACCAGAATATGGCGACTAGGGGATTTTACAGTAACTTCAATGCAGTGTTAATGTAAGCCTACTTGTGACAATCAAGATTTTTATAAAAATGTGATGTCCAATTGTGCCTCTTTTTGGCATTTGATCCCTATCATCCACATGCATCATAGCTGCAGCCTCACAAATCCTGGGCAAAATTCTCCGATCCCCTGCAGGGTCAGAGAATCGCCGGGGCCGGCGAAAATCCCGCCCCGCCGTGGCAGAAATTCTCCGCCACCCGGGAATTGGCGGGGGTGGGAATCACGTCCCGCCGATCGGCGTGCCCTCCGCGGCGATTCTCCAGCCCGTGATGGGCCGAAGTCCCGCCTCTGAGAGGCCTCTCCCGCCGCCGTGGTTTCAACCACCTCTGGTGGTGGCGGGATTGGCAGCGCGAGCGGGCCCCCGGGGTCCTGGGGGGGGGGGGGGCGCGGGGCGATCGGACCCCGGGGGGTGCCCCCACGGTGGCCTGGCCGGCAATCGGGGCCCACCGATCGGCGGGCGGGCCAGTGCCGTGGGGTCACTCTTTTTCTTCCGCCCCCGTCACGGCCTCCACCATGATGGAGGCGGAAGAGAATCCCCCAGCGCGCATGCGCCGGTGGTGACGTCAGCGGCAGCTGACGCACCAGCGCATGCGCGAACCGGCGAAGGCCTTCCGGCCAGCCCCGGCGCCGGGCGGCTGGCGTCAAAGGCCGCTGGCGCTGGTTTTGCCACCAGTCGGCGTGGCGCCAACCACTCCGGCGCGGGCCTAGCCCCGCGGGCCGACGTCGGAGTGGTTGGTGCCACTCCGCTCCGCCGGGACCCCCCGCCACGCTGGGTAGGGGAGAATCCCGGCCCCTGTTCTTCTTCCCAATGAGAATGCATTGCAATGCCAGTTGATGCCTTTTTATTTTTCAGCTCAGAATGATTGGGAGGAGCTGGATGATGTGGCTGGGACTGCGCCAGAAGAATTGGAAGAGCCCTCATTGGTCGCCCATGAAGTAAGAACCGAGTGGATGCTATCCAATACCTTTTGTTAAAGGTGCAGCAGTTGTTAGATCAGATTGGGTGTCATCCGTGTGGGTTATGTTAAAAATGTTTTGACGTGGCTAGTTTAAAATGTGTTGACGCTGGCCCAAAATAGTTTTCTTGCCCCAGGCGCAACAACGGGGGAGTGGCAGGATGTGGCTTCATGTCTGCAATTCCGTAAGCAGACAGATAATATTCTGGTCTATGATGGCATAAGGAGGGAATGACTGGAGGCGTACATAATTCCTTGAAGAAATATCTGGTTAGCTATTGAATATTTACAGAGGGTGCTAGCAAGTGGGCTCCACTGGGTTAGTGGACAAGAGGGATTTGCTACACGGGCTGATTAATGGCAAAGTTTGCAAATATTTGACATTCCTGTTGTTATATCATAGATCTGAAGTGATCTGATTGTTGCACAGTGGGAGGATATGATGTCGATGAGGAATATTCTTTTGGGTCCCCAGCTCCAAATGCATCTGAATGCTCTGAACCGGAGCGAAGTTATAGGAATCCTTTCCAAACCACTGGTTAGGCCTCAGCTGGACTATTTTGTCTGATTCTGGGCAGCAAGGATGTCTAAACCATGGAGAGGGTGCAGAGGAGATTTACCAGACTGGTACCCGAGATGAGGGACTCCCGTTATGTGGATGAGGGGCTTTGATGGGGCAGTGAAACTGGTTCCACTGGCAGGAACCAGATTTAAGATAATTTGGGGAGGGGTGAGAAATGGGGCGAAGATTTGCTGTGCAGTGAGTTTTGTTATGTAGCAATTTGGAATGCACTTCCTAAAGGAGTGGCCAAAGTAAGTCCAGTAGTAACATTCAAAGAGGTATTGAATACATGCTTGAAAAGGAGAACTTTGTAGGGCTGTGGGGTAAGAGCAGGGAAGTAAGACTAATTGAATACCAATAGCTCCTTCACAAAGTGGGCACAGGCACAAAGGTAAAGTGACCTTCTTCAATACAGTGTGATCCCAATGGCTGTCATGCCTGACATTTATTTATTTTAAAATTTAAAGTACCCAATTCTTTCTTTTTTCCAATGAAGGGGCAATTTAGCATGGCTAATCCACCTACCCTGCACATCTTTGGGTTATGGGGGTGAGACCCACGCAGACACGGGGAGAATGTGCAAAATCCACACGCACAGTGACCCTGTGCCGGGATCGAACCCAGGTCGTTGGCGCTGTGAGGCAGCAGTGCTAACCACTGCACCACCATGCTGCCCAGTTGCCTGACATTTCTGGCCAGATGGGACAGCCTTGCCAAGAGTTGGATGTGTTTTGAAAATGTTGAGAAAATGAAATGTGCTAAAAGTTTGGCATAAGTTATTTTGTGTTGAAGTTTTCAAATCATTTTGTGTTTTATTTTGGAAGGGAATGATCTACGTGTTTGGTGGAATGATGGACTCTGCTTATACCCAGGGGAAAACACCTCTCTGGATCTATGATATTGGTAAGAGAAATGTATTGCTGGAGTTGCATTGCCAGCATGTTTGACTCACAGCCTCTCGGTCTTTGGATTAGATTTCCATCTGTTCGACCCTGGCGGACTAAAATATCACCTGGAAAGTGCTACTTGTGGCAAGGGGGGATGAGTACTTTTGACATTTATTTGGAGAGATGGGATAAGAATGACTCCATAAGCTGGGGGAAAAGGTGGAAGCAATTTACCAATCGCGTTTGCACAAAAGCCTACAGTTTACCCGCAAGAAATAAGGAACTTGCAATTTGTGTCACAAATGTTCTGAAACGGTTACTGTTGTCTTGTAGGCCCATGGATAACCGATGTTTAATGTTGCAAAACCATGGCACATTGAACATATTGCAGCCAATAATAGAGTTTGAGTCACAGTGGTTTATTTTATAGCCAGGCTGATCTACAAATGATTGTATTTGACAATGAAAGGTCAGCCTGATTATAATTTTTTCAAAACACATTTTTCAATGCTTTCAACATTCTCTTGAGAAATCTTATCTCTCCCCCCCCCCCCCCCCCCCCCCCCCTCCCCCCCACACATACACAGACACACACACTATAACTGCACTGCCTCATTGGTTGACTTGGTTTAGATTTTGCTTTAACATCACGGCGAATATTTATGGTAAAGATGCCTCTATGATTTTGACCCAAAGTCCACGTCAGACACATCCAGTGTCAGGGGCAGAAAAATGGCTGCAATTTAAAACTCTTCCTAATCAGCCTCAACCACACAACTGGCGTCTCGGAAGGGCTCTGGGGTTTCATCTTTCCTTTTTCCACCAGCAATTCATAAAGCCTTTCTGAATAAAAATGTTCTTGAGTCTAGACTGAATTTAATGAGAATTCTAGAATTGATAGCTAATCAATCTCCTGCCCCTACTGCTGTCCAACATGCTGCCCATTGGCAGTTCCCAGTTTATTAATAGCCGGGGAACTTTATAATTCTGGCATCGCTTTCTCCCCCTTTAATTGGCTAGGGTTCAAGTTAAAATGCCAGTATCAAATTTACCTCCCTCTTCACATTTTCCCTCAGCCTTTATTTTTCCATCTTAAATTACAGGGGTTTCCACAGTAGAGGTAAGTGATGCATGGCTGAAGTTATTATTGATTGCAGTTAAAATGTCATCACTTCCATTTACTGTTGAAAATCCAAATAAGAATCAAATAAGCAAGGAGTTAGATGACATCCGCGCCACAATACAGTTACTTCTTGGGAACATTCTAACAGTAATCACCACCAGACTTGCTGCAGCGAGTGTATGTTATAGTTTGGGAAAATATTAGTGATTAATGAATTCCTGCATGGTTATTCCCTTTGCCAAAAAAAAAGAAGTTGGGAGCATTCTCTTGTGTATTCAGTATGTGTATTGGGAAGATGGAACATTTTTCAATTTAAGTTATTCACTGTTGGTGTCAAATAATTCCAGCACAGACATTGCTTTCCGCAGCAATGTCAAATATGGTCGTGGAAATCAGGAGCTCTTCTCTCATCACACATACCAAAACATCTCACATCAAAGACAAAGTTCTTGAGGCATAAAAGCTCAGCAGTAAATTTCAAAAAGGCACAGGATGCAAACTTGAAAAGGAGAGATCGGGGCTGTCGGGTAAGAGCAAGGAAGTGACGGAGTCTGCACATTCTCCCCGTGTCTGCGTGGGTTTCCTCCGGATGCTTGAAGGGATAGTTATGCTGGAATTAATTAATCACTAATATTTTCCCAAAGGTGAATTGAAAATTTGAAAAGCTACTGATAATTATTTGTTCGGCGAGGGTATTAAGGGTGACTGAAGTGGGTAGATGGTGTTAAGATACAGATCAGCCGTGATCTAATTGAATGGTGCAGAAATCTTGAGGTGCCAAATGACGAGCCGGATTTTAAGGACAAGCCATAGCTTTCTTGCCCACTTTTACTTTTCCTGAGAGCTTTCAATTTGCCAAGTTGGAATTTGACCTCTTCAGCCCTAACCCACTATCATAAACACTAGACGACCATAATCACTTGTGTTGAGTGTTAACACAGATATGTAGAGGGTAAAACATATTTATTTCATGAGAATGACCAATTTCATGGATGCTTGCAGATTGATGCTAGCTTCAGGTGATAAAATTATACACAGCAAATACCAATTAAACTACATTAGGTAGTTTAAGGAATTGGATACATCAGAGCAGAGGGGCGTTCGGAATGATAATGGGTAAAGCTGTTCATTTGTTCAATGAATCAGCAACTTAGGGGCATAATTTAAGAAAGAACCATATAGCACAGGGCGTTCAGTCTATTGTGTGTGTGTCAGCACAATCCAAAGCTAATCATTGACCCCAGCTCTCTCCATTGTACCATATCTAAATTGTGAGAACTTGCTTTGGTTAAATGGCTAAACGAGAGATTTGAGTTTTAAATGATTGGTAATGAGGTAGAATTGGAAGATAAGCTGCAATTGCCGTCACTGCCGATACCTCTTTTTAAAAATCTCGGGATGAAGGCCCAGTTGAAAATTTGCTGACATCTGTGAAAGTTCAAAATGAGGAGATTTTCGGTCAGGTTAGGGCAGGGGTGGGCAAACTTTTCCGTGCAAGGGCCACATTCAGAAATTCACAATTTTAAAGGACCGCATAGTATATTAAGTAAAATAATTACTTCACCCGGTTATGATTCTGGGCGCCTCATATAGAACATAGAACATAGAACAGTACATGCGGCCTGCGGGCCGTAGTTTGCCCACCCCTGGGTTAGGGGATGGAGCACCGGGGCAGAATAAAGTGCCCAGAATTTGCAGTCTCACTCAGCGTCGCAGCAATTTCAAGAATGGTAATCGGAGAGTATGTTTGTGCATTCTGAGTACTGTTCCCAGAGGGTGGTGGGAGGCGAGGACCCGCTGCCTGAGAGGGTGGTGGAGCAGAGGCCCTCATAATATTAAAGAAGTATTTAGAAGTTCACTTGCGATGTCAAACCATATAAGGTTATGGACTATGTGCTGGAAATTTTGTTTAGAGTGGTTAGGTGGTTGATTTTGACCACAATAGACGTGATGGGCCAAAGGGCCTTTTCTATGCTGTAGACCTCTGACTATTTCAGAGGACAGTTAAGAGTCAACCACATTGCTGTGGGTCTGGAGTCACATGTAGGCCAGACCGGGTAAGGACGGCAGATTTCCTTCCCAAGAGGACATTAGCGAACTAGATGGGTTTTTGCTACAATCAATGATAGTTGTCATGGCTACAGTTAATCCCAGATTTATTAATTGAATTTAAATTCCGCCAGCTGCCATTGGTGGGATTTGATACCTTGTTGCCAGAGCATTAACCTGGGCCTCTGGTTTACTACATTACTAGTACCATCGCCCCTGAACTATGCATCCGACTCCTGACATGCTAGTGAGAGAAAATACTTCACAATGTTAAAACCCCTGCCTCCAAGGGCAACACAGTAGCACAAGTGGCTAGCACTGTGGCTTCACTGCAGCAGGGTCCCAGGTTCGATTCTCCGCTGTTTCACTGTCTGTGCGGAGTCTGCAAGTTCTCCCCGTGTCTGAGTGGGTTTCCTCCGGGTGCACCGGTTTCCTCCCACAGCCCAAAGACATGCAGGTTAGGTGGATTGGCCATGCTAAATTGCCCATAGTGACCAAAAAGGTTAGGAAGGGTTATTGGGTTACGGGGATAGGGTTGGGCTGTGGGAGGAAACCGGTGCACCCGGAGGAAACAGCGGAGAATCGAACCTGGGATAGGGTGGAAGTGAGGGCTTAAGTGGGTCGGTGCAGACTCGTTGGGCCGAATGGCCTTCTGCACTGTATGTTCTATGTATGTTTATTACCAAACAGTTGATGGGTGAGATTAGGTGATTTTCTTTCATGCCGGGTTGTGAGGAGATGGACTTCTCTATCAGAAACAGTGATGGAAACGGACCTCCTGTTAGCTTTTAGATGGGAAATAGATAACTGCTGGGAAATAGATAACTGGATTTTTTGTTTTAAATAAAAAGGATGCAAGGAAATAAGTGGAAAAAGAGTCGAAGTGGGTAGCTAGTGTGATGGGCTGAATGGCCTCCCTATGTGCTGTTGAATTCTCCAATTGTACCTGCTAGTTCCTAATGTTGAAATTTAGCCACTCATTGAAGGGTTTTTTTTGCTTATAGAAACATAGAAAATAGGTGCAGGACCACGCCATTCGGTCCTTCAAGCCTACACCACCATTCAATATGATCATGGCTGATCGTGCAAATTCTGTATCCCACTCTGCTTTCTCTCCTTACCCCTTGATCTCTTTAGCCGCAAGGGCCACGTCCAGCTCGGTCTTGAATATATCCAATGAACTGACCCCTACAGCTTTCTGAGGTAGAGAATTCCACAAGTTCACAACTCTCTGAGAGAAGAAGGGCGCGATTCTCCGAAAGGGAGACAAAGTCCTGACGCCGGAATGAAAACCGGAGTGTTTCACTCCGGCGTCGGAGCCCGCACCCAGCCCCCTATTCTCTCGCTCCCAGGGGGTTAGGAGCGGGGCCGCGGCTTTTACGCGTGCTGGGCCTTGACGCCACGTAAAAAGCAGCGCCGCGTAAATGATGTGGCCAGTGTCGCGTAGATGATGTCACCCCCGCATGCGCGGGTTGGACGGCACCAACCCGTGCACGCGTGGATGCCGTCCTCCCCGAGGCCGCCCCGCAAGAAGATGGCGGATGGATCTTGAGGGGCGTTGGAAGAAAGGGCCAGGCCCCATCGGATGCCCCCTCCGGTGAAGGAACCCCCCCCCCCCCCAAAGACAGCCCCCCCTCCCAGCGTTCCAGCACAGTTCCCGCCGGCAGTGACCAGATGTGGACGGCGCCAGCGAGACTGTCAGGTTTTTCGCCGGCGAGCGCCGAATCTCTGAGCGGCCCGGGGGGGGGGGGGGGGGTGGCACGACTCACGCGGCGCCCCAGCGATTCTCCCACACGGCGTTTGGGGGGGGGGGGGCGGGGGGAGAGAATACTGCCAGAAGTTCTTCCTCATCTCAGTCCTGAATAGCTTCCCCCTTATTCTTAAACTGTGTCCCCCAGTTCTGGGTGTCCCCAACCATCGGGAACATTTATCTCGGATCTAGCCTGTCCAGTCCCATCAGGATTTTCTATGTTTCTATGAGAACCCCACTCATTCTTCTAAACTCCAGTGAGTACAAGCCCAGTCGATCCAGTCTTTCTCCATATGTCAGTCCTGCCATCCCAGGAATTAGTCTGGTGAACCTTCGCGGGACCCCCTCAATAGCAAGAATGTCCTTCCTCAAACTAGGAGACCAAAACTGCACACAGTACTCAAGGTGTGGCCTCCCCAAGGCCCTGTATAACTACAGCAAGACTACACATAAGTGTACTTTACCTGAATGCTCGTAGTATTCGGAATAAAGTAAATGAGTTGGTGGCACAAATCATCGTAAATGACTATGATTTAGTGGCCATTACTGAAACATGGTTAAAGGATGGTCACGACTGGGAGTTAAATATCCGAGGGTATCAAACTATTCGGAAGGACAGAGTGGATGGTAAGGGAGGTGGTGTTGCTCTGTTATTTAAGGATGACATCCGGGCAATAGTAAGGGATGACATCGGTGCTATGGAGGATAAGGTTGAATCCATTTGGGTGGAAATCAGGAATAGTAAGGCGAAAAAGTCACTGATAGGAGTAGTCTATCGGCCACCAAACAGTAACGTTATGGTGGGGCAGGCAATAAACAAAGAAATAACTGATGCATGTAGAAATGGTACAGCAGTTATCATGGGGGATTTTAATCTACATGTCGATTGGTTTAACCAGGTCGGTCAAGGCAACCGTGAGGAGGAGTTTATAGAATGTATCCGCGATAGTTTCCTAGAACAGTATGTAATGGAACCTACGAGGGAACAAGCGGTCCTAGATCTTGTCCTGTGTAATGAGACAGGATTGATTCATGATCTCATAGTTAGGGATCCTCTCGGAAGGAGCGATCACAATATGGTGGAATTTAAAATACAGATGGAGGGTGAGAAAGTAAAATCAAATACTAGTATTTTGTGTTTAAACAAAGGAGATTACAAGGGGATGAGAGAAGAACTAGCTAAGGTAGACTGGGAGCTAAGACTTTATGGTGGAACAGTTGAGGAACAGTGGAGAACCTTCCAAGCGATTTTTCACAGTGCTCAGCAAAGGTTTATACCAACAAAAAGGAAGGACGGAAGAAAGAGGGAAAATCGACCGTGGATATCTAAGGAAATAAGGGAGAGTATCAAATTGAAGGAAAAAGCATATAAAGTGGCAAAGATTGCTGGGAGATTAGAGGACTGGGAAATCTTTAGGGGGCAACAGAAAGCTACTAAAAAAGCTATAAAGAAGAGTAAGATAGAGTATGAGAGTAAACTTGCTCAGAATATAAAAACAGACAGTAAAAGTTTTTACAAATATATAAGACAAAAAAGAGTGGATAAGGTAAATATTGGTCCTTTAGAGGATGAGAAGGGAGTTTTAATAATGGGAAATGAGGAAATGGCTGAGGAACTGAACAGGTTTTTTGGGTCGGTCTTCACAGTGGAAGACACAAATAACATGCCAGCGACTGATAGAAATGAGGCTATGACAGGTGAGGACCTTGAGAGGATTGTTATCACTAAGGAGGGAGTGATGGGCAAGCTAATGGGGCTAAAGGTAGACAAGTCTCCTGGCCCTGATGGAATGCTTCCCAGAGTGCTAAAAGAGATGGCTAGGGAAATTGCAGATGCACTAGTGATAATTTACCGAAATTCACTAGACTCTGGGGTGGTCCCGGTGGATTGGAAATTAGCAAACGTGACGCCACTGTTTAAAAAAGGAGGTAGGCAGAAAGCAGGAAATTATAGGCCAGTGAGTTTAACTTCGGTAATAGGGAAGATGCTGGAATCTATCATCAAGGAAGAAATTGCGAGGCATCTGGATAGAAATTGTCCCATTGGGCAGACGCAGCATGGGTTCGTTAAAGGCAGGTCATACCTAACTAATTTAGTGGAATTTTTTGAGGACATTACCAGTGCAGTAGATAACGGGGAGCCGATGGATGTGGTATATCTGGATTTCCAGAAAGCCTTTGACAAGGTGCCACACAAAAGGTTGCTGCATAAGATAAAGATGCATGGCATTAAGGGTAAAGTAGTAGCATGGATAGAGGATTGGTTAATTAATAGAAAGCAAAGAGTTGGGATAAATGGGTGTTTCTCTGGTTGGCAATCAGTAGCTAGTGGTGTCCCTCAGGGATCCGTGTTGGGCCCACAATTGTTCACAATTTACATTGATGATTTGGAGTTGGGGACCAAGGGCAATGTGTCCAAGTTTGCAGATGACACTAAGATGAGTGGTAAAGCGAAAAGTGCAGAGGATACTGGAAGTCTGCAGAGGGATTTGGATAGGTTAAGTGAATGGGCTAGGGTCTGGCAGATGGAATACAATGTTGACAAATGTGAGGTTATCCATTTTGGTAGGAATAACAGCAAACGGGATTATTATTTAAACGATAAAATATTAAAGCATGCCGCTGTTCAGAGAGACTTGGGTGTGCTAGTGCATGAGTCACAGAAGGTTGGTTTACAAGTGCAACAGGTGATTAAGAAGGCAAATGGAATTTTGTCCTTCATTGCTAGAGGGATGGAGTTTAAGACTAGGGAGGTTATGTTGCAATTGTATAAGGTGTTAGTGCGGCCACACCTGGAGTATTGTGTTCAGTTTTGGTCTCCTTACTTGAGAAAGGACGTACTGGCGCTGGAGGGTGTGCAGAGGAGATTCACTAGGTTAATCGCAGAGCTGAAGGGGTTGGATTATGAGGAGAGGTTGAGTAGACTGGGACTGTACTCGTTGGAATTTAGAAGGATGAGGGGGGATCTTATAGAAACATTTAAAATTATGAAGGGAATAGATAGGATAGATGCGGGCAGGTTATTTCCACTGGCGGGTGACAGCAGAACTAGGGGGCATAGCCTCAAAATAAGGGGAAGTAGATTTAGGACTGAGTTTAGGAGGAACTTCTTCACCCAAAGGGTTGTAAATCTATGGAATTCCTTGCCCAGTGAAGCAGTTGAGGCTCCTTCATTACATGTTTTTAAGGTAAAGATAGATAGTTTTTTGAAGAATAAAGGGATTAAGGGTTATGGTGTTCGGGCCGGAAAGTGGAGCTGAGTCCACAAAAGATCAGCCATGATCTAATTGAATGGCGGAGCAGGCTCGAGGGGCCAGATGGCCTACTCCTGCTCCTAGTTCTTATGTTCTTATAAGACTCCTATACTCAAATCCTCTCGCTATGAAGGCCGGCATGCCATTAGCTTTCCTCACTGCCTGCTGTACCTGAATGCTAACCTTCAGTGACTGTTCCACTATGACACCCAGGTCTCGTTGCACTTCCCCTTTTCCTAAACTGTCACCATTCAGATAATAATCTGCCTTCCTGTTTTTAGCATTGAAGTGGATAACCTCACATTTACCCACATTATATTGTATTTGCCAAGTATTTTCCCACCCAGCCAGCCTGTCCAATTCACCCAGCAGCCTCTTTGCATCCTTCTCACAGCACATACTGCCACCCAGCATAGTGCCATCTGCAAATTTGGAGAAATTGCACGCAATTCCTGCGTCCAAATCATGAATGTATATTATGAAGAGCTGGGGTCCCAGCACCGAACCCTGCAGTACCCCACTAGCCACAGTCTGCCACTCTGAAAAGGACCCGCTTATTCCCTCTCTCTGCTTCCTGTCTGCCAAACAATTCTCTATCCACTTCAATACATTACCCCCAATACCATGAGCTTTAATTTTTCTCACTAATCTCTTGCGTGGGACTTGTCAAAAGCCTTTTGAAAGTCCAGATAGAAAAAATCCACTGATTCATCCTTACAATAATCTTAATTATTGTCACAAGTAGGCTTACATTAATACTGCAATGAAGTTACTGTGTAAGTCCCCCTCTTGTCCACTCTACTGGTCACATCCTCAAAAATTCCAGAAGATTAATCTAGCATGATTTCCCTTTAGTGAATCCATGCTGACTTGGACCGATCCTGTCCCCGTTTTCCAAATGCTCAGTTATTTCATCCTTAATAACTGACTCCAGCATTTTCCCCACCATCGATGTCAGGCTAACAGGTCTACTGCCTATCCACCTTCAACCCCTTAAGTATCCTTTTCCAGCTTATCCTAGCCAATGCACGTCTCATACTATCAAAATTAGTTTTCTCATGGTGCAGCCAGCTCCTCTGTTACTGACTTCAGGACACTGTGCAGCTGCCAGTATAACTCACGGCCAACTGAACGGCATCATAGGCGGGTGGGATTGAATTAACTTAACTCCTATCTTTGGAAGAATTCTTAGACTGCACAAGCATAGTCTCCGATTCTTGGAATGACTGCAATGCTGAGTGAGACTGCAAATTTCGGACACTTATTCTGCCACAATGGTGCATCACTGACCTGACTGAAAATCTCTTCATTTTGAACTTTAACGAGTGCCAGAAAATTCTGATCTGGGCCTCCGTTCTGTCACAGCAAGTTACCAGAAACGGATTGCAGAAGTGGTGACATTTGTATCGCTCAGTAATCATTAAATTCTACCTCATTTCGCAGCCATTTAAAACAAATATCAGGTCAGTTTCTCATTAGCCAGTTTGTCAAAGCAACTTCGCACAATTTTGCAAAGCACAAATATCTTGGGCGCGATTTTCCTGTACCCGACGGGGGTCCCGGCGGGACGGAGTGGCGTGAACCACTCCGGCACGGTCCGCCCCAAAGGTGCGGAATCCACACCTTTAGGGGCTAGGCCGGCACCGGAGTGGCTTGCGCTTCGCTGGCCGGCGTGGAAGGCCTTTAGCACCACGCCAGCCGGGGCTGAAGGGACTCCGCCGACCAGCGCGGGTCCGTGCCTGTGCGGGAGCGTCAACGTCATTCCCGCGCAGGGGGGTTCACCTACGCGTCGGCCATCGCGGAGGCTGACACGGCCAGTGCGTAGGAAAGGGTGCCCCCACGGCACAGGCCCGCCCACGAATCGGTGGGGCCTGATCACGGGCTAGTCCACCATGGGGGCACCCCCCAGGGCCAGATCGCCCCGTGCCCCCGCAGGACCCCGGAGCCCGCCCGCGCCGCCAGGTCCTGCCGGTAAGGGACATAGTCTGATCTACGCTGGCGGGACTGGTAAAGAACCAGCGGGACTTTGGCCCATCGCGGGTCGGAGAATCGCCGAGGGGGAGCTGCTGCGTGCGGCCGCCGACCAGCGCGGCGTGATTCCCGCCCCCGCCGAATCTCCGGTGCCGGAGTATTCGGCGGCCGGCGGGGGCGGGATTCACGCCACCCCCCCCCCCCCCCCCCCCCCCCCCCCCCGGCGATTCTCCGACCCGATGGCGGGGCCGTAGAATCCCGCCCCTTAGTTCCATCTGAACGCTTGTCAATTGGTGGATCATATTCATTGCCTTTATGTAACTGCCTCAAAAGGCAGATACTTGGGGTTCTTCAAAAATTAACTCCTAAGAAATCTTCTGATGGGCAGCACGGTGGTGAGCACTGCTGCCTCACAGTGCCAGGGACCTGGGTTCAATTCTGGCCTTGGGCGACTGACTGTGTGGAGCTTGCACGTTCCCCCCGTGTCTGCGAGGGTTTCCTCCGGGTACTCGGGTATCCTCACACAGTCCGAAGATTTGCAGGTTATGTGGATTGGCCATGCTAAATTGTTCCTTAGTGTCCAAACATGTACAGGTTAGGTTGGGTTGTGGGGCTAGTGCGGAGAAGTGGGCCTAGAGAGAGTGCTCTTTCAGAGGTTTGGTGCAGACCCAATGGGCTGAGTGGCCTCCTTCTGCACTATAGGAATTCTATGATTAGACCACAAGACATAAGAGCAGAATTAGGCCATTAGGCCCATCGAATCTGCTCCGCCATTTGATCATTGCTGATATGTTCCTTATTCCCATTCTCCTGCCTTCTCTCCATGACCCCTAAACCCCTTATTAATCAAGAAATCCCTAATCAAGAACACCAGATTTGTGTTTGGGGTGCTGTTACCTCCAGGGCTATAGACCGAGCTGGAAGGTTGAATTAGAAGAGTTATTTCTTAGAACATAAGAACTAGGAGCAGGAGTAGGCAATTTAGCCTCTAGAGCCTGCTCCACCATTCAATACGATCATGGCTAATCTCATCCTGGCCTCCTCTCCATTGTCCTGCCCCTTCTCCATAATCCTTCAACCCATTACCAATTAAAAATCTTTCTAACTGCTCCTTGGATTTACTGACTGTCCCAGCATCCACTGCACTCTGGGGTGACGATTCCACAGATTCATGATCTTTTGGGAGAAGTAATTTCTCCTCGTCTCTGTTTTAAATCTGTTGCTTCTTAACCTGAGACTATGACCTCTCATTCTAGAATGTCTAGAAAGGAAGCATCCGCTCCACGTCTATTTTATCCATCACCTAACATACCTCAATTTGACCTCTCCTCATTCTTCTAAACTCAAGACACCATAGGCCTAAATTGCTTGATCTCTTCATGATACAAACCCCTCGGGCAGAATTCTCCGCCAGGCCCGACGCCGTCGTGAAACCCGGAGAGGTTCACGACGGCATCGGAGGCCGCTCCTGGCCCCCTATTCTCCCCCCGCTGGGGGGCTAGGAGGTCAGCCGCGCTGATGTCAGCCGCGCATGCGCAGGTTGGCCGGCGCCAACCCGCGCATGCACGGTTGCCGTTTTCCCCTCCGCTGCCCCGCAAGACGTGGCGGCTTGATCTTGTGGGGCAGTGGAGGGGAAAGAATGCGTCCCGTTGAGACGCCGGCCC
Organism: Scyliorhinus canicula; assembly: GCF_902713615.1. Lineage (NCBI taxonomy): Eukaryota > Metazoa > Chordata > Chondrichthyes > Carcharhiniformes > Scyliorhinidae > Scyliorhinus > Scyliorhinus canicula. Next base: position 266,183,841 of record NC_052147.1, read on the forward strand.
GACGATCGGTGGGCACCGATCGCGGGCCAGTCCCCTACCGAGCACGGTCGTGGTGCTCACTCCCCTCTCCGCCCCCCACAAGCCACAAAACAGCTGCTGGCGCCATGTTCAAGCCGGCAGCGACCAGGTGTGGCTGCCGCCGGTGTGAACCGGTCGGGAACGGCCGGCCGCTCGGCCCATCCGGGTCGGAGAATCGCACGGCGGCCCGCAATTCTCCGAGCGGTGTGTCGCAAAAAGCAACACGCCATTTTGGGGGGGGGGGAGAATCGCGGGGGGTGCCAGAGCGTGCCGCTCTGGCACCTCCCGCGATTCTCCCACCCGGCGTGGGAGCGGAGAATCGCGCCCCTCATCTCTGGAATCAATCTAGTGAACCTCCTCTGAACAGCCTTCAATGGCACTGCATCTTTCCTCGAAACTGTGCACAATATTCCAGGTGCGGTCTCACCTCAATGCCTTGTACAATTGCAACAACACTTACTCACCTTTATACTCTATTCCTTTATCTATAAATAACAACATTCCATTTGCTTTCTTTATTACCTGCTGTACCTGCATGCTAGTTTTCTGCGACTCATACCCCAGATCTCACCCCACCTGCCTCATAAAACACATTGGGACATTTCAGTCAGTGCAAGCTGTAGACTGGACATGATGCATGAAAATGTATCTGAAAAATACACTACATCAATTATCCCATGAATTCTGAAAGCTCAGGCTGGAAGCTTAAATGAACACAGCCATTGAGCAACAAGATTTTTGGAAGAAAATATCTTCTTTCTGTTAGTCATGGTTCACATGTGGAGAAAACAAAGGGTGAATTCTTTTGTATTTCTAAGCATGTGCTGTTCTTCTGTAGTAACTGGAAAATGATTAAGCTTCCAAGCCAAGGGTCAGTAATAAACTAAGCACAGGATAATTTTCCGTAAGTAACCTATTTGAGACTGTTGCAATGATTGAAATAATTGTCAACATGGGAAAAGTGCTTAAGATATAAAATCCACGGGCAGCATGGTGGCACAGTGGTTAGCATTGCTGCCTACGGCACTGAGGACCCGGGTTCGAATCCCAGCCCTGGGTCACGGTCCATGTGGAGTTTGCACGTTCTCCCTGTGTTTGCGTGGGTTTCACCCCCACAACCCAAAGATGTGCAGGTTAGGTGGATTGGCCAGGCTTCATTGCCCCTTAATTGGAAAAAAATAATTGGGTACTCTAAATTTATTTACAAAAAGATATAAAATCCATGTTGGCCTAATTGACAGCTGTAGTTTCCAGCACAAACCACTGTTTCAGTTTATTCGTTTTGCATGAAAATGTAAAAATAGAACAGAAAATAGATATGAGATCTAACATGATGGGGAAGTCAGCAAGCTTGCCATTGGGTGCGGAATGAATCCTAAGAGCTTGCACAATCTTGTTTCGTTTGAGTGGAATTTTTTCTCAGCCACTTTTATCCAAATTCGCAATGAAAGACATCATTTTGTGACTGACAGACTCGGTTAACCACCCTCTTGTGGTTCACAAAAGCAGCTACAAGTGATGCTGGAGTTTAACAAAGGTTCTGTCTCTAACAGGCGGTGTGAGGTGGACTCGGTGGCAGAAGACGGTTTTAAGCGAGGTCACGGTAAGAATGTTTGCTCATTCTGTGTGAGGGAGGGTGTGGCTATTTACATTTACTTTTCTAATGAGTTGCTAGATGTTGCCCTCCAGGTCGACGTAGATGGCCCCACGGCATAGTTTTGGTGAAGAGCAAGGAAGTTCTCCCAGCATCCCAACCAATATTTAACCCATAGCACTTAAAACAGCCGTACCTAGCCATTATCACATGACTGTGGGAGCTTGCCGTGCACAAACTGGCTGCCACTTTCTGCATTACACTTCAAAAAAGGAGATCTTTGGTTGTAAAGTGCTTCGGAACGTCTGCTGGTCATGAACGGTGCCATATAAATGAAAGTCCTGTTTCTTTTACCTGAAGCCAAATCTTGCAGTCTTAATAAAAGAGAATTACTGCGGATGCTGGAATCTGAAACGAAAGGAAAAATGGTGGAAAATCTCAGCAGGTCTGGCAGCATCTGTAGGGAGAGAAAAGAGCTAACGTTTTGAGTCCAGTGACTCTTTGTCAACTTTGACTCGAAACATTAGCTCTTTTCTCTCCCTACAGATGCTGCCATACCTGCTGAGATTTTCCAGCATTTAGTCCTGCTGTCTTAATATCGTGCCCTAGTTACTGAACTAGCAAAATTCGCAGCCCATTTGGTAGCACAGTGGTTACAAAGAACAAAGAAAAGCACAGCACAGGAACAGGCCCTTCGGCCCTCCAAGCCCGTGCCGACCATGCTGCCCATCTAAACTAAAATCTTCTACACTTCCTGTGTCCGTATCCCTCTATTCCCATCCTATTCATGTATTTGTCAAGATGCCCCTTAAATGTCACTATAGTCCCTGCTTCCACCACCTCCTCCGGCAGCGAGTTCCAGGCACCCACTACCCTCTGTGGGGAAAAAAACTTGCCTCGTACATCTCCTCTAAACCTTGCCCCTCGCACCTTAAACCTATGCCCCCTAGTAATTGACCCCACTACCCTGGAGAAAAGCTTCTGACTATCCACTCTGTCTATGCCCCTCATAATTTTGTAGACCTCTATCAGGTCGCCCCTCAACCTCTGTCGTTCCAGTGAGAACAAACAGAGTTCATTCAACCGCTCCTCATAGCTAATGCCCTCCATACCAGGCAACCTCCTGGTAAATCTCTTCTGCACCCTCTCTAAAGCTTCCACATCCTCCTGGTAGTGTGGCGACCAGAATTGAACACTATACTCCAAGTGTGGCCTAACTAAGGTTCTATACAGCTGCAACTTGACTTGCCAATTCTTATACTCAATTTCCCGGCCAATGAAGGCAAGCATGCCGTATGCCTTCTTGACTACCTTCTCCACCTGTGTTGCCCCTTTCAGTGACCTGTGTTGCCCCTTTCAGTGACCTGTGGACTTGTAGACCTAGATCTCTCTGACTTTCAATACTCTTGAGCGTTCTACCATTCACTATATATTCCCTACCTGCATCAGACCTTCCAAAATGCATTACCTCACATTTGTCCGGATTAAACTCCATCTGCCATCTCTCCGCCCAAGTCTCCAAACGATCTAAATCCTGCTGTATCCTCTGACAGTCCTCATCGCTATCCGCAATTCCACCTACCTTTGTGTCGTCTGCAAACTTACTAATCAGACCAGTTACATTTTCCTCCAAATTATTTATATATACTAAGAACAGCAAAGGTCCCAGCACTGATCCCGGGGGAACACCACTAGTCACAGCCCTCCAATTAGAAAAGCACCCTTCCATTGCTACTCTCTGCTTTATATGACCTAGCCAGTTCTGTATCCACCTTGCCAGCTCACCCCTGATCTCGTGTGACTTCACCTTTTGTACCAGTCTACCATGAGGGACCTTGTCAAAGGCCTTACAGAAGTCGATGTAGACAACATTCACTGCCCTCCCTGCATCAATCATCTTTGTGACCTCTTCGAAAAACTCTATCAAGTTAGTGAGACATGACCTCCCCTTCACAAAACCATGCTGCCTCTCACTAATACGTCCATTTGCTTCCAAATGGGAGTAGATCCTGTCTCGAAGAATTCTCTCCAGTAATTTCCCTACCACTGATGTAAGGCTCACCGGCCTGTAGTTCCCTGGATTATCCTTGCTACCCTTTTTAAACAAAGGAACAACATTGGCTATTCTCCAGTCCTCCAGGACATCACCTGAAGACAGTGAGGATCTAAAGATTTCTGTCAAGGCCTCAGCAATTTCCTCTCGAGCTTCCTTCAGTATTCTGGGGTAGATCCCATCCAGCCCTGGGGACTTATCTACCTTAATATTTTTCAAGATGCCCAACACCTCATCTTTTTGGATCTCAATGTGACCCAGGCTATCTACACACCCTTCTCCAGACTCAACATCCACCAATTCCTTCTCTTTGGCGAATACTGATGCAAAGTATTCATTTAGTACCTCGCCCATTTCCTCTGGCTCCACACATAGATTCCCTTGCCTATCCTTCAGTGGGCCAACCCTTTCCCTGGCTACCCTCTTGCTTTTTATGTACGTGTAAAAAGCCTTGGGATTTTCCTTGACCCTATTTGCCAATGACTTTTCGTGACCTTTTCTAGCCCTCCTGACTCCTTGCTTAAGTTCCTTCCTACTTTCCTTATATTCCACACAGGCTTCGTCTGTTCCCAGCCTTCTAGCCCTGACAAATGCCACCTTTTTCCTTTTGATGAGGCCTACAATATCCCTCGTTATCCAAGGTTCCTGAAATTTGCCGTATTTATCCTTCTTCCGCACAGGAACATGCCGGTCCTGAATTCCTTTCAACTGACATTTGAAAACCTCCCACATGTCAGATGTTGATTTATCCTCAAACATCCTCCCCCAATGTAGGATTTTCAGTTCCCGCCTAATATTGTTATAATTAGCCTTCCCCCAATTTAGCACATTCACCCTAGGACCACTCTTATCCTTGTCCACCAGCACTTTAAAACTTACTGAATTATGGTCACTGTTCCCGAAATGCTCCCTGACTGAAACTTCGACCACCTGGCTGGGCTCATTCCCCAATACCAGGTCCAGCACAGCCCCTTCCCTGGTTGGACTGTCTACATATTGTTTTAAGAAGCCCTCCTGGATGCTCCTTACAAACTCTGCCCTGTCCAGGCCCCTGGCACTAAGTGAGTCCCAATCAATATTGGGGAAGTTGAAGTCTCCCATCACAACAACCCTGTTGTTTTTACTCATTTCCAAAATCTGTCTACCTGTTTGCTCCTCTATCTCCCGCTGGCTGTTGGGAGGCCTGTAGTAAACCCCCAATATTGTGATTGTACCCTTCTTATTCCTGATCTCTACCCATATAGCCTCGCTGCCCTCCGAGGTGTCCTCCCGTAGTACAGCTGTGATATTCTCCCTAACCAGTAGCGCAACTCCGCCACCCCTTTTACATCCCCCTCTATCCCGCCTGAAACATCTAAATCCTGGAACGTTTAGCTGCCAATCCTGTCCTTCCCTCAACCAGGTTTCTGTAATGGCAACAACATCATAGTTCCAAGTACTAATCCAAGCTCTACGTTCATCTGCCTTACCCGTAATACTTGCATTAAAACATATGCACTTCAGGCCACTAGACCCGCTGTTTTCAGCAACATCTCCCTGTCTGCTCTTCCTCTGAGCCACACTGGCCCTATTCCCTAGTTCTCCCTCAATGCTTCCACCTTCCGACCTATTGCTCCGGTACCCACCCCCCTGCCATACTAGTTTAAACCCTCCCATGTGACACTAGCAAACCTCGCGGACAGGATATTTATGCCTCTCCAGTTTAGATGCAACCCGTCCTTCTTATAACCTGCCCCGGAAGAGCTCCCAGTGGTCCAGATAACAGAAACCCTCCCTCCTACACCAGCTGTTTAGCCATGTGTTTAGCTGCTCTATCTTCCTATTCCTAACCTCACTGGCACGTGACACACGGAGTAATCCCGAGATTACAACCCTCGAGGTCTTGTCTTTTAACTTTCTGCCTAGCTCCCTGAACTCCTGCTGCAGGACCTCATGCCCCTTCCTGCCTGTGTCGTTAGTACCAATATGTACAACGACCTCTGCCTTTTGCCCTCCCCCTTCAGGATGCCCGCTACCCATTCGGAGACATCCTGGACCTTGGCACCAGGGATGCAACATACCATCCTGGAGTCCCTTTCACGTCCTCAGAAGCACCTATCTGTGCCCCTGACTATAGAGACCCCTATGACTATTGCTCTTCTGCGCATTGACCCTCCCTGTTGAACATCAGAGCCAGCCGTGGTGCCACTGCTCTGGCTGCTGCTGTTTTCCCCTGATAGGCTATCCCCCCCGACAGTATCCAAAGGGGTATACCTGTTCGAGCGGGGGACAACCAGAGGGGATTCCTGCACTGTCTGCCTGCACTTTCTGGTGGTCACCCATTTCTCTGCCTGCACCTTGGGTGTGACCAAATTTATATAACTGCTATCTATGACGCTTTCCGCCACCTGCATGCTCCTAAGTGCATCCAACTGCTGCTCCAACAAAACCATGCGGTCTGTGAGGAGCTGCAGTTGGGTGCACTTTCTGCAGATGAAGCCATTTGGGACACCGGAAGCCTCCCGGACCTGCCACATCTCAGTCAATTAATTAGTAAATTAAATTTAAAAAAATTTTTTTTTTTTTTTAAAGTTACTGTTAACTATATGTTTTCTAGCACTACATTTCTACTATAAATGTGAAAGCTAAATACAGTACTCTCCGATCACTGGCTTAGATACCCCTCTAAATTATAATTGAGTAATTATGTTTAATTAGTTTAACAATGCTTAATGTTTAAATTTCTTGTAGATTCCCAACCAGCCAATCAGGTCACAGCTTTACTGTGATGTCACTTCATTTTCTCCCCCCCTCCCCACACAATTTGAAAAGATAATAAAAATAGAAACTTTTTAGTACTGCTGCCTCACAGCGCCAGCGTTTCAGGTTCAATTCTGGCCTCGGGTGACTGTCTATGCAGAGTCTTCACCTGCTCCCCCTGTCTGTATGGGTTTCCTCCGGGTGCTCCGGTTTCCTTCCACAATCCAAAGATGTGCAGGTTAGGTCGATTGGCCATGCTAAATTGCCCCTTAATGTCCAAAAGGATAGGTGGGGTTATGGGGATAGGGTCAGGGCATGGACCTAGGTAGGGTACTCTTTCCAAGAGTCGGTCTTGATGGGCCGAATGGCCTCCTTCTATGCTGAAGAGATTCTACGATTCTATTTGAAGGTCATTTGGCCCATCACTCTACCATTGTCTTTCTCCACATGAATTACATACTCTAATTCCATTTGGTGGCTTGTTTTCCATAACCTTCAAGATTACCCCTTTTGAAACTCCTAATTCCTCTTTTAGAAATATTTAAGTGCTTTGCTTCAACTGTGGTTTGCCAAAACGAATTCTGCTTTCTCTGTCCAGTGCACTGCTTTTTAATCTTTCCTTCAATTGTTTTTGTTGACTATCTTCAAGATGTGCTCACTTGTTAATATGTAACCATCAATGCCGTCTTATTATAACCTACACAGTCTTGAGCATCTCAATCGGGCCACTGCTCAATATTCTCAACTCCAGACAGAAAGGCTGTAGCTTTTCAAGTTACCAATGGTAGCTCTAACCCTTGGTCACAGATAACATGCAAGTCGACATACCTCTTACCTTTTCCTTTGCTTTAGTGAAGGCTGTAACTGCGGCCCCGACTAAGGCCTCGTGCAAGTTGCCACTATCTTGTTGCTTTTGTATTTTGTGCCTCTAGATACAAACCCAAGGTTTTTGCTTTTGCTTTGGCAGACTGCATGCCGCCACCTGACCATGTTTCTCTACACCAAGGTTCATCAGTTCTCCTGTTCATAAATCCTATCATTTAAGGTGCTTCCTTCCCAGATTCCTCGTACCAAAATGAATTACTTCACATTTTGCTGCACTGAAAGGCACCTATCTGCCCATTCTACGAGTCTATCTCTGTTTTCCTGGAATCTTAAAAAAAAAATTTAGAGTATCCAATTCTTTTTTCCCCCAAGTGAGGGGCAATTTAGCATAGCCAATTCACCCACCCTGCACATCTTTGGGTTGTGAGGGTGAGACCCACGCAGACGGGGAGAACGTGCAAACTTCACATGGACAGTGATCCGGGGTCGGGATCGAACCTGGGTCCTCAGCGCCGTGAGGCAGCAGCGCTAACCACTGCACCACCGTGCCGCCCTTTCCTATTTTTCATAGTTCTCGTTATGATTTATTGCCATCTCAGAATTTTAACAGTGTTCCTTAAATTTTTAAGTGAAGATCATTTATTTTTTTATTTTTTTTATAAATTTAGATTTCCCAATTATTTTTTTCAATTAAGGGGCAATTTAGAGTGACCAATCCACCTAGCTTGCACATTTTTGGGTTGTGGGGGCAGACACGGGGAGAATGTGCAAACTCCACACGGGCAGTGACCCAGAGCCGGGATCGACCCTGGGACCTCAGCGCCGTGAGGCAGCTGTGCTAACCACTAGGCCACCGTGCTGCCCCTAGTGAAGATCATTTATGTTCAGTAAATCTTCATTTTACGTTGTTCCGCTTTAACACCAATGATCTAATGTTGCCAGTATGCGCAGTTAGCATTGGGATTTCCATTTTAACATTGTTTGGCACCAGATCATCGTGGCGTTGCATGACCCAATCAGCGGATTTTGGTGCCGTCTCTCCGCTCCTCCCGTTCCCAGCTTCACTCCCACTCCCACTCCCTGCTTCAGCTTCTGCACCCTTCCACTTGCAGCTCCTCTTGCTTGATTCCTCCCTCTCCTGAGCCCTTGCTTGCAGCGAATGTTCGGGGAGAGAAACAGCAGGAGGGTGAGATAGGAAATGGGAGGGTCGATGAACGGGGGAGAGTCAAGGTGCGGGAGGATGGGCAAGCCGGCGGGCTGGAAAACGTGGGTAGCAGCGAGTGGGTCGGCGAACATGGGGATCAGCGTGTGGTGGCTTAGCGAGCAGGAGGATCGGAGAATCAGACATGAGTAAGAAAGAGTTCACAGAATCATATCTTTTATATTTTTAAATTTATTTCCTAAATTATTTAATTTACAAATATACTGATCTAGAAATGTACCGTGTAGGAACGTATGGCCATTCATTCCATTGAGCCTACTCCACCACTCAATAGGATCATGGCTAATTATACACCTTAGTGACTTTTCCACACACTATCTCCATATTGCTTTATGTCATTGGCATTTATAATTCTGTCAATCTCTACTTTAAACATACTCAATGACTGAGCTTCTATTGTCCTCTGGCGAAGGCAATCTGATAGATTCAAAAACCCATGTGTGAGAAGGATTCTCCTCACCTTGGTCCAAAGTGGAATTTGTGTTCCCTGGTTCTAGACTCCCCAACCAGACGAAACATCTCACCTACATCTACCCTGTTTGTCCCTTTAGGCATTTTGCAGGCTGCAGTAAGATCACCTCTCAATCTTCGAAATCCGAGAGAATACAGCCCATTTCTCCCGAATTCCCCAGTCCCGCTATCCCAGGAACAAGTTTGATGAACATTCGTTGCACTCCCTCTACGTTAATAATATCCTTCCTAATGTAAGGGGACCAAAACTGCACACATTACTCCAGATCCGGCTTAACCAAGGTTTTATACAATTGGATTGGATTTGTTTATTGTCTTGCGTACTGAAGTACAGTGAAAAGTATTTTTCTGCGAGCAGCTGAAACCAATCATTTATTACACAAAGAGAAAATACATAATATGGCACATAAGGTATACAATATAAATACATAGACACTGGCATCAGGTGAAGAATACAAGCTTCAAACCTGCAAGGGACGATAAAAGAGAAAGGTTAGTATAGTGTTAGTGTTAGAATTACATTTTAAAAGATTAGTACGTAGGAGATGTTAAAATGGGATCTGTTTGGGAGAGCTCGCAGAGAGTCGCCACGCTCCGGCGCCATTTTGGATTTCATGACATGATGAAAGAAGACTTCACTAGTCCTGTACTGAAACCTTCTTGCGACAAAGGCCACCATGCCAACAGCCCTCCTTGTTGCCTGCTGCATCTGCATGTCGGCCTTCAATGACTTGAGGACCAGGACACCTGCAGTCCATGTGGAGTAGGTACACCCACAGTGCTCTTCGAGAGGGAGTTCCAGGATTTTGACTCAATGGCAGTGAAAGTACTGTGGTATATTTCCCAAGTCAGGATGGTGCGTTACTTGGAGGGGAATTTTTTGAAGGCACTGTTCCCATGTCTATAATGGGCAGCATGGTAGCACAGTGGTCAGCACAGTCGCTTCACAGCTCCAGGGCCCCAGGTTCGATTCCGTGCTTGGGTCCCTCTCTGTGAGGAGTCTGCACGTTCTCCCTGTGTCTGCATGGGTTTTCTCCGGGTGCTCCGGTTTCCTCCCACAGTCCAAAGATGTGCAGGTTAGGTGGATTGGCCATGACAAATTGCCCTTAGTGTCCAAAAAGGTTAAGTGAATTACTGAGTTACGAGGATAGGGTGGAAGCGTGGGCTTGAGTAGGGTGCTCTTTCCAAGGGCCGGTGCAGACTCGATGGACTGAATGGCCTCCTTCTGCACTGTAAATTCTATGATTCTATGTGTCTGCTGACCTTGTCCTTCTAGGTGGTAACAGTCATGGGTTTGGAAGGTGCTGCCAAATTAACTTTGTGAGTTCCTGCAGCACATCTTGTAGATGGTCCACACTGCTGCCACAGTACGTCGGTGGTGGAGGGATTGAATATTTATTGTCGTGGATGGGGTACCAATAAAGTGGGTTGCTTTATCCTGGATGGTGTTGAGCTTCTTGAGTATTGTTGGAGCTGCACATTCCATCATAATCCTGATATGTGCCTTGTAGATGGTGGACAGTCTTTGGGGAGTCGAGAGGTGAGTTACTCTCCTCAAATTGGCACCTCAATACATGCTTTTGTAGCCATTTCCCGTGGTGAAATGTTACAATGGGTTGCTCAGGACCCTTCCCCTCTCCAAGCCCATCTCCATGAGTGTGTGAATTACAAGGGCTTTGTATCCAGGTAGAAATGCTAATTAGCTTTCCTCTTGACCTCCACTCCATTCCATTTAGGAACTAAATAGACAGTTTAAAGTATAGCCATTTATAGAACCTGACATTCCTTACACCTCTCAGTGGGACTTGGAGACAAGTAGTCTACTTGCAGCCATCAATGATGCTCTTCCCATTGTCTACAGATGCGAGCATCTTGTACCTTCTTCCCAGTAAAACAACCTGGGCACCCCCTTTAACAGTCAACAGCCAAGCCACCCGAGCCTATTGCTGGGCAGAACTCAGAAAAGGTCAAATGACCCTCTTAACTGCTCTATTTTTATCTTAATTTGAACAGACAGTCCCAAAACATAACAAAATTACAATCTTCATATTTGTAACACCGTGTCCAGTTTAGTTTTGCTTAATCTTTTTCCATTTTCTCTTAAAACATACTGATAGGTAACAAATTGTCTCAAAGAACATTGACAATCATTCCTCAGAGTTCACAGTGCAAGCAAGTTATCACTCTGTGGAAAATGCAGGATAATGAGCAAAGTTAATGCATTCTTTTGACATGACGGTTTGAAAGCAGATTGGGAGGGTGAGGCGTATGGCTGGATTAACAGCTCCGATTGCCAGCAAGCACAATTTTTGTATGATTGCTGAATGGTTGAGAAGACCCCTGCCCCAAGAAGTTATACCACTTTCCGAGGCCTAATTAGCTCACCCAGATTCATGCTTGTGAACCTCACATAGGAATGACGGCAGAGGGCAGAGCAAATGAGGAGGCCGTCTTGCCCGTCATGTCCATGAAGGCTCACTGGAAGAGCAGTTCGCCTAATCTTCACTCTCTTGCCTTTTCCCTGTAGCCCGTTGAATTTTTTCACTTATTATAAATATCCAGGGTTACCTGGTTACCTGCATCTGTGTTGTGAGACCGGAAGTGGAGGACATACCATTATCAATGGAGGTGGCACGGCGATTCAGTAGTTAGCACTGCTGCCTCACAGCGCCAGGAGCAGAGTGCTCCGGTTTTATCCCACTGTCCAAAGGTGTGCAGGTTAGATGGATTGGCCATGCTAAATTGCCGCTTAGTGTCCAGGGATTTACAGGTTAGGTGGGGTTATGGGGATGAGCCGGGGAGTGGGCCTAGGTCGGGAGCTCTTTCAGAGGGTCAGTGCAGACTCGATGGGGCGAATGTCCTGCTGCACCATAGAGATTCTATGATTCTATGACCACCTTTTGTCTCTTCAGAAACGGGTACCCAGGAATAGGAAGGGGCACACGGCTGTGGTGTTTGAGGCTCAGATGTACGTATATGGCGGCTATGTCGATATAAAGGGACCCTCACAGGAGTTCTGGAGCTTTAATTTTGGTGAGTGGAAATACCAGCTAGTCATGCAAATTATTTGTAGAGTACGTGTTTTTAGAAGTAACATTCAATATTCACAACATTGAGCGTAAAGAGGTGGTGGCATAGTGGTATTGTCACTGGACTAGTTAACCAGAGACCCAGAGTAATGCGTTAGAGAGCCAGGTTCAAATCCCGCCACTGCAGATAGTGAAATTTGAATCCAATAACAATCTGGAATTAAAAGTCTAACGGTGACCATGAGGCCACTGCCAATTGTCGTAAAAAACCCATCTGATTCGCTAATGTCCTTTAGGGAAGGAAACCAGGGCTGGTTTAGCTCAGTGGGCTAGACAGCTGGTTTGTGAGGCAGAGCAAGGCCAGCAGGGCAGGTTCAATTCCCGTACCAGCTTAGCCGACCAGGTGCCGGAATGTGGCGACTAGGGGCTTTTCACAGTGACTTCATGCTTGTGACAATAAAAGGCTATTATTATTTATGAGGAGAGGTTGAATAAACTTGGTTTGTTCTCACTGGAACGACGGAGGTTGAGGGCTACAAAATTATGAGGGCATAGACAGAGTGGATAGTCAGAGACTTTTTCCCAGGGTAGAGGGACCAATTACTAGGGGGCATAGGTTTAAGGTGCGAGGGGCAAGGTTTAGAGATGTACGAAGCAAGTTTTTTTACACAGAGGGTAGTGGGTGCCTGGAACTCACTGTCGGAGAAGGTGGTGGAAGCAGGGACGATAGTGACGTTTAAGGGGCATCTTGACAAATAACATGAATAGAGGAATACAGGCCCCGGAAGTGCAGAAGATTTTAGTTTAGACGGGCAGCATGGTCGGCGCAGGCTTGGAGGGCCGAAGGGCCTGTTCCTATGCTGTACTTTTCTTTATTCTTTGCTCTTTGCCATCCTTACCTGGTCTGGCCAACATGTGATTCCAGACCCACAGCAATGTGGTTGACTCTTAACTGCCCTGTCGAGGGCAATTGGGGATGGGCAATAGATGCTGGCTCAGCCTGCAACAACCACATCCCATGAACAAAAAAAAGATTTCAGGATTTGAAGGGAATGTGAGTTAATGGTCACCATTATGGGATCACCATCACCGGATGGGATTTATCCTAGGATTCTCTGGGAAGCTAGGGAGGAGATTGCTGATCCTTTGGCTTTGATCTTTAAGTCATCTTTGTCTACAGGAATAGTGCCAGAAGACTGGAGGATAGCAAATGTTGTCTCTTGTTCAAGAAGGGGAGTAGAGACAACCCCGGTAACGAGAGACCAGTGAGCCTTAAATCTGTTGTGGGAAAAGTCTTGGAAAGGTTTATCAGAGATAGGATGTATAATCATCTGGAAAGGAATAATTGGATTAAAGATAGTCAACATGGTTTTGTGAAGGGTAGGTCGTGCCTCACAAACCTTATTGAGTTCTTCGAGAAGGTGACCAAACAGGTGGATGAGGGTAAAGCAGTTGATGTGGTGTACATGGATTTCAGTAAAGTGTTTGATAAGGTTCCCCACGGTAAGCTATTGCAGAAAATACAGAGGCATGGGATTCAGGATGATTTTGCAGTTTGGATCAGAAATTGCAACAGTAGTGGACTCGCCAACACTAAACGCATTCAAATGGTCATTGGATAGGCATATGGACGATAAGGGAATAGTGTAGATGGGCCTTAGAGGGGTTTCACAGGTTGGCGTAACATCGAGGGCCGAAGGGCCTGTACTGCGCTGTTATGTTCTATGTTCTATGCTGCTATTTGCTCAGTTCTCTGTTTAGAATCGATGGATTGTGTTCTCTTTCATTTTTGGTCTTTAATTTAAAGTAAATTTTTGTCAGTAGCAATGTAAAGCTAACTAAATTTATTGTGAGCGCCGTGATTTTTATTGTTTTCCCAGTGCTATCCCTTCCTCCACTTACACTCCTGAAGGGATTAATTTATTCCTGCATGCACAAGACGGCGGATTCTGGCAGCGATCCAGTACTGCTCATGTTGCCATTCCTCATTCCATTAGCTCTTTTGACTACTGGGGTAGCATTGTCTCTCAGCTAAAATCCATCAACCTTGCATCTTCAGCCAGTTGGATTTCTAGAACAAAGAACAATACAGCACAGGAACAGGCCCTTTGGCCCTCCAAGCCTGTACCGGTCATGATACCACCCTTGGCCAAAACACCCAGCACTTCCTTATGCCATATCCCTCTATACCCATCATATCCATGTATTTGTCAAGATGCCTTTTGAACGGCGTTAATGTATCTGCTTCCACAATCTCCCCTGGCAGCACGTTCCAGGCACTCACCACCCTCTGTGTAAAAAAAACCTGCCTCGCACATCTCCTATAAACTTGGCCCCACGGACCTTAAACCTATGCCCCCCTGGTGACTGACCCCTCCACCCTGGGAAAGAGTGCCTGCCCATCCACTCTATCCATGCTCCTCATAATCTTGTAGACCTCTATCAGATTACTCCTGAAACTCCATCTATCTACTGCAAACAGTCCGAATCTATTCAGCCCCTCCGCATAGCTAACACCCTCCATACCAGGCAACATTCTGATAAACCTCCTCTACGCCCTCGCCAAAGCCTCCACATCCTTCTGGTTGTGAGCAATATTCCAAATGCAGCCGTACCAAGGTTCTGTACAACTGTAGCATGGCTTGCCAGCTTTAGCCCCGTCCAGTGAAGGCAAACATTCCGTAGAAGACAGTCGAGGAGCAGGAGGCCTGGTCAATGCAGCGACACTGAGCTCTGCAGCCCTGCTGATACCACAGCTGAGATCAGTTAACTCCACACGCAAAAGCAACTTGCCGCGACCACCGTCCTGATCTGTGTGGCTCACTTTTCATTGCACAAACTCAGCGATCCAATTGGAGGGGCGGTAGTGGTGCAGCCATGTTGTCGCTGGACTTGTAATCCAGAGGCCAGGGTAATACTTTAGGGACCTGGTTCCGAATCTCACCATGACAGTAGGCGAAATCTGAAATCAAATTCAAATCTGGAATGAACAGGGCAGCACGCTGGCGCAGTGGTTAGCACTGCTGCCTCACAGCACCGAGGACCCGGACCACTGTCCATGTGGAGTTTGCACATTCCCTCCCTGTCTGTGTGGGTCTCATTCCCGCTAGCCATGCTAAATTGCCCCTTAATTGGGGGGAACAAAATAATTGGGTACTTTAAGATTTTTTTAAAATCTGGAATTTAAAATGACCATGAAATTATTGTCGGTGGTCGTAAAAATCTGGTTCACTAATGCCTTTTGGGAAGGAAATCTGCCATCCTTATTTGGTCTGGCCTACATGTGACTCCAGACCCACAGCAATGTGGTTGACTCCAAAATGCCCTCTGAAATGGCCCAGCAAACCACTCATTTCAAGGACAGTTAGGGGTGGGTAATAATTGCTGGTCCTGCCATCATCGCCCACATAGAAATTCATAGGATTTACACTGCAGAAGGAGGCCATTTGGCCCATCGAGTCTGCACCGGCCCTTGGAAAGAGCACCCGAACTAAGCCCACACCTCCACCCTAACCGTACACCTCTACACTATCCCCGCAACCCCACCTAACCTTCTTTTTGAACACTATGGGCAATTCAACATGGCCAATCGACCTAACCTGAACATCTTTGGACCGTGGGGGGAAACCGGAGCACCCGGAGGAAACCCACGCAGACACGGAGAGAATGTGCAGACCCCGCACAGACAGTGACCCAAGCTGGGAATCGAAACCGGGTCCCTGACGCTGTGAAGCAACTGTGCTAACCACTGTGCAACCGTGCTGCCCTATCTCATTAATTAATTTAAAAACCTCCTGACTGACAGTGCAGCCCTGAGAAGCTGCCTTGAAAGGTTTCGATAGCGGTGAGGAAATTAAGGACCCATTAAGATTCAACCTGTAGAGGTGTGTGCAAAGCCTCGCGTCACACCACCATTAGTGCTTAGCAACGGCTTAGCAACTGTGCACGGTGCACGTCCCCATGACGCCGATTTGGAGGGGCGGAGAATCGACAACCGGCGCCTGCCCTGAATTCAGTGTCGAGAGTCATTCTCCGCCTGATCGCCGCTCTCAATTTCGGCGTGGGACTGTGGAGATCACACCCAATATATTTTCAAAATAAGCTATCTTCGTAATTTTATATCACTGTTTCAATGTTACCAAAATATCTCCTCCAACAGATGCCAAGGATTGGTGCCCAGTGGCTACTCCCTGTGGTGATGTGGGTCCTGGACCTCGCTACAGTCACTCTGCAGCTGTCTACAAGAGAGGAATGTACTTGTTCGGGGGCCTGGTTGGACTTGTAGAACAGAATGACTTTTGGAAATGGGATTTCAACAGTGGCACATGGTCCAGGATCAGAGCACGGTAAAAAGAGATTTCAATAGTATATTATCTCATATTGTATTGGAATGCACTGCCTGTGGAAGTAGTTGAGTCGGAAACGTTTGGGACCTTCAAGCAGCTATTGGATAGGTACATGGATTAGGGTAGAATAATGGAGTGTAGATTAACTTCTTCTTAAGGGCAGCACGGTAGCATTATGGATAGCACAATTGCTTCACAGCTCCAGGGTCCCAAGTTTGATTTCGACTTGGGTCACTGTCTGTGTGGAGTCCGCACATCCTCCCCGTGTGTGCGTGGGTTTCCTCCGGGTACTCCGGTTTCCTCCCACAGTCCAAAGATGTGCAGATTGGGTGGATTGGCCATGATAAATTGCCCTTAGTGTCCAAAATTGGGGCTGATTTAGCTCACCAGGCTAAATCGCTGGCTTTTCAAGCAGGCCAGCAGCACGTTTCGATTCCCGTACCAGCCTCCCCGGACAGGCGCCGGAATGTGGCGACTAGGGGCTTTTCACAGTAACTTCATTGAAGCCTACTCATGACAATAAGCGATTTTCATTTCATTTTCATTTTCAAATTCTATGATTAACCGAGGACAAAAGTTCGGCACAACATCGTGGGCCAAAGGGCCTGTTCTGTGCTGTATTTCTCTATCTATCTATCTATCTATCTATCTATCTATCTATCTATCTATCTATCTATCTATCTATCTATCTATCTATCTCGCTTCACTGTGCGACAGACAGGTCCAATTGAGTAAACCATTCTGCAGAGAGTGTTACGGACGGGAGGGGGATTTAATTTAAGCAACCCTGATTTCTCCTCTGACAACCGGCCTGTAAACAGGTATTTTGATTTCCCCCCTTTATAAGCAGTTAGCTTATTTCCCAACCCCTTGGTTTTGGTGTGATCCATTTTTTCTTTTATTAAGCCCACAGCAAACTCAACATCAGATTAACTCAGAGGGTTAGTTTATTTGCCCACACTCAAAACACAGAAGGAAGAATTGTGCTCCGTGGTCCCCTGTGCATTCATACAATAAAATAAAGATGGAGAAAGAAAGATTTATTTTGCAAAGACCACAGAGCAAAGAATCATTGCTTCATGTGAGTCCAGAAACAAAATCCAATGGTGTTTTCCTTCACAGAGATCAGCAAGCTGAAAACTGATGCTGGATAATTCACTTTTCCAGCTGGGCTGATTTCCATGATGAGGTATCCACGTGGAGATGCAGCCGTCTTGTAGGCAATGGTACGGAAGTTCCAGTAGAAATAGCGGGGACAGACATTCATAGCTGGAGAGAGCCCTGTTCTGATCTGCTGTTTGATAGACAGGAGATGGCAGACTAAGCTTTGAAGTTCCACAAGGCAATGTTACAGGTTGTGTCAGATAGGGGGGGGTCATGTCACATGACTCCCACTTCTCCACTTTGGCTTCAACAAAGGATATATTTTTATCCTTTGTTTGCGTCCTGAGATTGTTAATGTTCCAACCATTAGGAATTATAAAGGAAGGTTGTAGCTTCTTTGTCCGAGCACACTAATAGATTCCAGTGGCGAGGCCTGGCTTATGAAATGTCGATGTCCATCGAATAAGCACCGACCTTCTGAAGGAGGGTCCCTTTAGAGATAACGAGGTACAAATTTCTTTGGAGCTTCTAGATTAGCTCCTATTCTTCGAAGGCTTCAGGCAGACATTGTTTTGTCATTTTCTTTTTTTTTCTTTAAATAAATTTAGAGTACCAAATTCCTTTTTCTAATTAAGAGGGCAATTTAGCGTGACCAATCCACCTACCCTGCACATCTTTTGGTTGTGGGGGCGACACCCATGCAAACACGGGGATAATGTGCAAACTCCACACGAACAGTGACCCAGAGCTGGGATCGAACCTGGGACCTCGGCGTCGTGAGGCAGTTTTGTCATTTTCACATGTCATTGTCCAGTTTTTACATTTTACGAAGTAGCAATGATCACACAATATAGATACAAAAAATTTGCAATAGTTGGTTGAAATAGATTCTCATCTTAAAATTGCTCACTATCCTTATGTCTGTAACTCTCCTCCTCATCTGCACCCGCTCCAAGGTTTCTATGCTCATCGATTCTGCTATCCTGTGCATCACTAATTTTCATCAGTGCATTATTGGCAGCCGTGCCTTCAGCTGTCCAGGCCATTATTTCTGGAATTCCTCCTAAGCGTCCTCTACCCCTCTCTCCATAGATTCCCTACAGTGCAGAAAGAGGCCATTCGGCCCATTGAGTCTAACCTGCACATCTTTGGATTGTGGGAGGGAACTGGAGCACCCGGAGGAAATCCACGCAGACAGGGGGAGAAATAGCAAACACCGCACAGTCAGTCACTCTTTTGGGCTCTTTTCAGCCATACCTCCTAACTCTTCACCTCTTGGGTGGAACAGTGACACAGTGGTTAGCACTGCTGCCTATGGCGCTGGCGACCAGGCTTCGATCCTGGCCATGGATCACTGTCTGTGTAGAGTTTGCACGTTCTCCCCGTGTTTGCGTGGGTTTCACCCCCACAACCCAAAGATGTGTAGGTTAGGTGGATTGCCACACAAAATTGCCCCTTAATTGGGAAACAAAATGATTGGGTATTCAAAATTTATAAAATAAAAAAAAACTCTTCACCTCTGATTTGAACCATTTGCCGATATCCCAGCTTATTCTCAGCTGTGAGAAAAGAGTTGGTCGGCCAGGTTAGATGTTATCCGATTTCTTACGTAAAGCATGGCCGGGATTCTCCCCTACCTGGTGGGGCGGGGGGTCCCGGCATGTTGGAGTGGCGTGAACCACTCCGGCGTCGGGCCGCCTCAAAGGTGCGGAGACACATTGAGGGGCTAGGCCCGCACCGGCGTGGTCCCCGCTCCGCTGGCTGGTGTGAACGGCCTTTGGCGCCACGCCAGCCAGGGCCGAAAGGACTTCGCCGGCTGGCGAAAGTCCGTACATGCGCCGGAGCGTCAGTGGCTGCTGACGTCATCCCGGCGCATGCACAGGGGAGGGGGTCTCTTCCGCCTCCGCCATGGTGAAGACCATGGCGAAGGCGGAAGAAAAAGAGTGCCCCCACGGCACAGGCCCGCCCGCCAGTTGGTGGGCCCCGATCGTGGGCCAGGCCACCGTGGGGGCACTCCCCGGGGTCAGATCGCCCCACGCTCCCCCCCCCCCCCCTCCCAGGACTCCGGCGCCTGCCCGCGCCGCCAATCCCGCCGGTCAGGTAGGTGGTTTAATCCACGCCGGCAGGAGAGGCCTGTCAGCGGCGAGACTTCGGCCCATCGCGGGCCGCAGAATTGGCGCGGGGGGCCCGCTGATCGGCGCAGCGCGATTCCCACCCCCGTCGAATCTCGGGTGGCGGAGAATTCGGGATACGGCAGGGGCGTGATTGACACCGGCCCCGGGCGATTCTCCGACCCGACGGGGGGTCGGAGAATCCCGCCCCATGTTCCTTGTGTCGGTGCCAGGTCTCTGGTCTCAACCTTTCTCAAAAAAGATCTGCGGCTCAGCACATGGGTGAATGGCAGAGAGCGCCCTGTGCCCCCCCCCCCCCCCCCCCCCCCAACCCCTACCGAGTGTGCCTAATGTGAACTTTGATCCTTGGGAGATTAGTGAAAACTTCAAACTCTACCAATGCAGATCATGGTTGTGCTTCAGAACTCGCTCGTGAATAATTTGTTCTATGTTTCCCACAGCTCGGGGCCTCACCAGTTAGTGGGTCACTCTGCAGTTGTCTACCAGGACAGCATGTTAATCTTTGGAGGAGGAAGGGACCATAACAACTCCGACAACAGCCTGTGGAAATTTTACCTGAAAGCACAGACCTGGGAGAGATTAAGCCCAGCAACAGACACCAGCCCGCCACCAAGAATCTATCATTGCACGATAGGAGTTGGTCCGAGCTTCCAGGAGAAACACGTTGACAAGTCGTCTCGCGCAACATCAGCTCCAAGCTTCATCTGTCAAGACAGCAGCGTCAGCCTGCAGGACACGTGCAATGGAAAGCCCCTGACTTCCCTGAAGGGCGCCTGTTGTTTGAATTTTTCCACACAGCTGCCAGGATCCTGCAGCCCATTGGCAGTCAAGCTCAAAGCCAAAAAAACATACTCCAACATTGAGATGAAAACGTTTAGCGTGCGGTGCACTGAAAGCAGGGAGAACCTTTTAAGCTTGACTGCTCCCGAGGGGGAATGGCAGTGCGAGAATGGCCACCACCTTCCAATCCAGTCAGAGGAACAGCTTCCTGCAGATGACAGTACCGAGGAGCGCAGTGATAACAGTGTGTCGGCAGAAGCCAGGACGCTCTGTCTTGACCAGGGTGAAGTGACACTCCACTCGAGGGATAGTCTCCCCGAGGTTCTGCTGATTGTAGGGGGTAAGCCATTATCCGAGAGTGGCTGTATTTCGATGTGGCAGATGAAGCTATGTGAAACATTTTTAAAGTACTAATTTAACAGGGAGGAAGGCCTTAAAAAAAAAACAGTACAAACACTTCACACCCAGCGCGGTAACAAAACGATTCGCACCAAAGGGTAATTAGTATTTCTTTTTGGTGCACTCAGCCATAGAGACGACTAACATTACCGGGAGTTTTAATTGTACTTTTTGCTATTGCGCTAATATGCTAATTCAGATGAAACATTTTCTAACAAACTTATATTTTTATAGACTTTTATATAGCGTGTAAGCTAAAATGTGCAGACAGACAAATTGCGCATATTTTTAAATCAAAACTGGTATTTGTCAGAACATCTAATGTGAATCTGACAGAAATGCAGAACGTGTTAGTCCAAAACAGGTTTTATCGTGTAAGCAGAGCACAAGATGCACCTATCAGCTTTCATTGTCCCATTTATTGTGATGACGGGTGGTAGGAATTGAAGCAAGATTCCTGTGGATTGCATAAAGGAAGGTTAACTCCTGTTGGTGCTGTGATCAAGATTTTCTGCCGAATTGCTGTGGCTAACTTAAAAGTGTCTGTCGATAAAACTGCCCAAAGTGCTGTGTGGGCAAAATGTGGACAGGTCCATTGGCATTCTAGGTAGCATTGGGCATGGTTGAGATGGGGTGTGAGGGGGGCAGGGGACAGGAAACAGAGTTCTTTCTTCTGGCTTGGCAATGTTTACCTATGTTGTTTTCTAATTGTAGCTTTTGGCTGGACTGGTAAGCAATGGATCTCGTTTTCTCTCTCCTCCCTTCTCATTTTCTGGATTAATGTTCTCCTCCAGTCCAGTGCCCTTAAAGAGCAATATCTTGCATCAACATTCGCCTTTCCTATCAGCACAGAAAGATTCCACACACATTGCAGATGCTCAATTTGGAGTCTCTTGCTCCTTGATGCAGCATGAAGCCACTGGAAGGCCACAAGCTTGATTCCCAGCCTGTGTTGTGTCAGGTAGTCTCGGGAAGGTAGACGCACTATAATGGGCCTGATACAGAGTTGCTGGGTGGGGGAGGGGACGGCTGGCAGGTGTAATGGGCTGAAATCAGCTGGTCCTCTCCACCCCATTACTTACTGCTGGCCAGCAGACCCCTGCAGCAGAGCCCCATGCAGGGACTGCAGATGAGGGGAGGCTCAGGCTTGTCTGCTCCTCCTCCCATTACGGAGCTGCTCCACACTGTCCCAGACACGGACATGAAGAACGTCCGCTTAGGTGAGCTGCCAGCGGTTTTGTGGACCTGTCTCCCCTGTAAAAGCTGATACTTCAGTGACACCAGAAAAGGAGTGACAATTGACACCAATGTGTTTGAAGGAGGGATTGATTTGATGGAATAATTGTACATTTAATAGCACAAAGACAGGGTTAATTCAGAGTCCAGAAGTACCCGTGTGGTGACTGGTGAGTGTATTCAAACTGGAGAGGTTTCACTGGGGTATAACTAGAGACCAGGATACAGGCTGCTGCTTGATGCATGCTGCAAACGCCTTGATCTTTTATTTCATCAGTCATTGAACTGGCATCATCCTTGTTGTACTCACCTTCATTGCAGCAGATCAAATTAATGGTCCTTCACATGCCAGCTCAGTGTTCCTGAAGACAAGAGGTAGTGTTTTCCTCCAAAATTCACTGCAGCATTGAGTCTGTAGAACCATCAGGAGCTTTGATAGTTTAGATTGCTGAGGAATGTATCAAATCTGCTTCCTGCCAGCAAGAACACAGAACAGTACAGCACAGTACAGGCCCTTCAGCCCACAATGCCGTGCCGACCATTTATCCTAATCTAAGATCAACCTAACCTACACCCCATCAATTTACTGTTGTCCAAGTGCCTGTCTCAGAGTCGTTTAAATGTCCCTAATGACTCTGACTCCACCACCTCTGCCGGCAGTGCATTCCACGCACCCACCACTCTCTGTGTAAAGAACCTACCTCTGATATCTCCCCTATACCTTCCTCTAATCACCTTAAAACTATGTCCCCTCGTGACAGCCATTTCCGCCCTGGGGAAAAGTCTCTGCCTATCCACTCTACCCATGCCTCTCATCACCTTGTACACCTCTATCAAGTCACCTCTCTGCCTTCTTCGCTCCAGTGAGAAAAGCCCTAGCTCCCTCAACTTTTCTTCTATTGACATGCCCTCCAGTCCAGGCAGCATCCTGGTAAATCTCCTCTGTACCCTCTCCAAAGCGTCCACATCCTTCCTATAATGAGGCGACCAGAACTGGACACAATATTCTAAGTGTGGTCTAACCAGAGTTTCATAAAGCTGCAGCAAAACCTTGCGGCTCGGAAACTCAATCCCCCTGTTAATGAAAGCCAACACACTATACACCTTCTCAACAACCCTATCAATCTGGGTGGCAACTTTGAGGGATCCATGTACATGGACCCCAAGATCCCGCTGTTCCTCCACACTTCCAAGAATCTTGCCTTTAACCCTGTATTCAGCATTCAAATTTGACCTTGCAAAATGAATCACTTCACATTTATCAAGGTTGAACGCCATCTGCCACTTCTCAGCCCAGCTCTGCATCCTGTCAATGTCCTGTTGTAACCTGAAACAACCGTCAACACTATCTGCGACTCCACCAACCTTCGCGTCATCGGCAAACTTACTAATCCATCCTTCTACTTCCTCATCCAAGTCATTTATAAAAACCACAAAGAGCAGAAGTTCCAGAACAGATCCTTGCAGGACACCACTGGTCACTGACCTCCAGGCGGAACACTTTCGATCCACTACCACTCACTGTCTTCTTTCGGCCAGCCAATTCTGTATCCAGACAGCCAGATTTCCCTGTATCTCATGCCCCCCAACTTTCTGAATGAGCCCACCATGGGAAACCTGATCAAATGCCTTACTGAAATCCATATACACCACATCCACTGCCCGACCTTCATCAATGTGTCTCGTCACATCCTCAAATAATTCAATGAGGCTTGTAAGGCATGACCTGCCCTTCACAAAGCCATGTTGACTATCTTTAACCAAACTATGTTTTTCTAAATAATCATAAATCCTATCTCTCCGAATACTTTCCAATATTTTGCTCACCACAGACGTAAGACTGATGGGTCTGTAATTCCCAGGGATTTCCCTATTCCCTTTCTTGAATAGGGGAACAATATTCGCCTCCCTCCAATCATCCGGTACTACTCCAGTGGAGACTGAGGACGCAAAGATCATCGCCAATGGTGCAGCAATCTCCTCCCTCGCTTCCTGTAGTAACCTTGGGTATAGCCCGTCAGGCCCAGGGGACTTATCTATCCTGATGCTTTTCAAAATTTCTAGCACATCCTCCTTCTTAATAGCAACCTGTTTGAGTCTATTAACCTGGTTCACACTGTTCTCATGGGCAGCAAGGCCCCTCTCTCTGGTGAATACTGAAGCAAAGTATTCATTTAGGGCCTTCCCCATCTCCTCAGACTCTTAGCACAAGTTCCCTCCACTATCCCTGATTGGCCCTACTCTCACACTGATCATCCTCTTATTTCTCACCTAAGTGTAGAACGCCTTGGTGTTTTCCCTAATCCTTCCCGCCCAGGCTTTTTCATGCCCCCTTCTAGCTCTCCTCAGTCCATTTTTGAGTTCCTTCCTGGCTACCTTGTAACCCTCTAGGGTCGAATCAGATCCTTGCTTCCTCAACCTTACGTAAACTTCCTTCTTCCTCTTGACTAGAAGCTCCACTTCTCTTGTCATCCAAGGTACCTTCACTTTACCATTCCTTCCTCGTCTCAGTGGGACAAAACAATTGAGCACTCGCAGCAAGTGCTCCTTAAACAATCCTCACATTACTGTTGTGCATTTCCCCAAGAACAATTGTTCCCACTTTATGCTCTTCAGCTCCTGTCTAATTGCAGTATAATTTCCACCCCCCAATTAAATACCTTCACATACTGTGTTCCTATCCCTCTCCATTACTATGGTAAAGGTCAAGGAGTTGTGGTCACTGTTACCGAAATGCTCTCCCATCGAGACATCTGATACCTGGCCTGGTTCGTGGCCGAGCACCAAGTCCAATATGGCCTCCCCGCTAGTCAGCCTATATAAATATTGAGTCAGGAATCCTTCCTGTACACACTTGACAAAATCGTCTCCATCCAAACCATTTGCACTAAGGAGGTTCCAGTCAAAAGACTGACAGACTTGTAACAATATGTAGATACAGCGAGACATTCAGTGGGTTCTTGGATTTGTGCTGACACCACTGGACGCTGCACTATCTGTGCGATAAATTGGAGTGAGGTTTGACTCATTTGTGCGACTGCTTTCATGTCACATTTGATATGAATTGTTTTGGACCATTGAGGAGATTTTTCATTCATTCTTGGGAGGTGAGCATTGGTGGAAAAGCCGCCATTTAACATCTACTCCAAATTGCCAATGGAAAGATGGCGATAAACCACCATCTTGAATGGCTGCCGTCCATGTAGGTGTAGGTACACCTACAGTGCCAGGAAAACCTCACCAAGTCCTACTGTGCAAAATTCACTTCATTCTTCATTCACCTAATCTCCAAAGCAAGAACTTACAGTAATACTCATTCCCCTCCGTCAAAGGGTAAGAAGGCCAGAGTCCATTGCTGTGGTAACTCAGCCACTACACCGGGGAAGGTTCACTTTGTAGCTGACGAGGAGAAATGCAATAAAACATAAGTTATAGCGGAATCTTTTTTTAAAAAGTTGACACATTAAACCTGGTTAACCCATTGCTATCTGGGAAGATCTCAAATGACAAGGAAGCGTAGAGAAAGACTTGAAGTATGGAAACAAAACATACGGGAAATGCAGGCATTGTCTGAAAGAGAAAAGCAGGCCATTCCCCCCCCCCCCCAGAGTTCTGTTGGATACCCTGTATACTCTGATAATTGTCACATTTTTGAAACTGATTTTTTATTTAAGCTAAACGTCATGGGGTCAAGCTTTATTAACATAGGTAACCTTTCCGAGGGGTAGACATGCTTGTTGGTTTGGGTCTGAGTAAAATCCAAAAAAAGTGTTGCAATGGAATCAATAAAAAAGCAACAATGCTAAAGGATTGATATTAATAAGCTAGCATTTATTTATTTTGTAACATTAAAACTATATATTTTTAAAAATGTATTTTATTACAAACATGTGTCAAAACAGGTTGCAACAAATAAACACCCCGGGACACATACTTCCCAACAATCAACTGTACAGTCTGTATAAATTTTTTCCCTTTCTCAACCCCCCCCGCCCCTGTGACGAACTGCTCCTCAAACACGGTCACAAACATCCCCTGCCTTTTCTCAAACCCTCTTGAAGAGCCCCTTAACTCATACTTTATCCTCTGCAACTGCAGGAATTCGTACAGGTCACTCAACCAAGCCGCTACCCCGATGGCAATGCCGAATTACAAAATTATATATATTTCACCCACATCAATTAAGTGACATTTAACTGTTTTAAGCATTTATTTACCATTGCTCATTTTCATTTGTATTTGTGCATTTACAATGGCATTGCATCATTAATATCTCCAGGATTATATTTGGGTCAGAACAGGGCGGCACGGTGGTGCAGTGGTTAGCACTCCGGTCTCACAGCGTCGAGGTCCCGGGTTCGATCCCGGACCCGGGTCACTGCCCCGTGTGGAGTTTGATGTGGAGATACCGGCGTTGGACTGGGGTGGGCACAGTAAGAAGTCTCACAACAGCTTCTTCGAAGGACCTGCGCTCCGAAAGCTAGTGATTCCAAGCAAACCCTGTCGGACTTTAACCTGGTGTTGTAAGACTTCTATGTAGGGAGTTTGCACATTTTTCGCATTTCTGCGTGGGCCTCACCCCCACAACCCAAAAAGATGTGCAGGATAGTTGGATTAGCCATTTTAAATAGCTTCTTAATTTGAAAAAATAATTGAGTTAGAAATTTCTGGGCTGTGCTCCCTGGAAAATCAGGTTCAGCTCTTTCACGAAATGCATAAAGAAATTGTGGGGCTTTTTTAGGCCAAAAGTCATGAGATTGACTTTTACACAAGTATCAACTGGTAATATTGATCATCAGAAGTACAAATGCTAGTTTGCTATTTCCCCTTCTCAACTTTGACCCTCGCCTGAGGCGTGGTGATCCTCAGGTTAAATCACCACTAGTCAGCTCTCCCCCTCAAAGGGAAAAGCAGCCTATGGTCATCTGGGACTATATCTTTATTTCTCCTGATTTCTCCATCCTTCAATAAAGAGATCAAGACGTTCCAGGTTTGGGGAGGGAGGGTGTCTATGATACAGCAGTTGTAAATAGACTTTGGGTGGAATTGCCCTGATGGGCCAAATGACCTTTTCTTTCATCCAGACTTTGTTACTGTGGCATAGTCCATTCTGTGTGATCGGGGGTTTAGCTCAGTTGGTATGACAGCTGTTTGGTGGTGCAGAGCGAGGTCAACAGCACAGGTTCAATTCCCGTACCGAGGTTCATCGAATTTACAGTGCAGAGGAGGCCATTCGGCCCGTCGAGTCTGCATTGGCCCTTGGAAAGAGCACCTCACTGCAGCCTACACTCCCACCCCAACCCAGTGACCCCAAAAAACCTTTTGTATACCAAGGACAATTTAGCGTGGCCAATCCACCTGATCTGCACATCTTTGGACTATGGGAGGAAACCGGAGCACCCGGAGGAAACCCTCACAGACACGGGGAGAAATTGCAGACTCTGCACAGACAGTGACCCAAGCCGGGAATCCAACCTGGGACCCTGGAGCTGTGAAGCAACCGTGCTAACCACTGTGCTACCATGCTGCCCCCCCCCCCCCCCAAGGTTATTGTCCACTTGGCCCTCGCCTGAGGTGTGGTGATTCTCAGGTTAAATCCCCACCAGTCAGCTCGAAGGGGGAAAGCAGCCTATGGTCACCTGGGACTGTGGTGACTCTCCTGAAAACAACAATCACTGCATTTCAGAGAAGGAATGGGCTTGTCTCCCACTACACCCCAGTGGGTTTCGTTGAGGTGCATATGGAGAATTGTTCCAACACGGCAGCATGGTCTCAGAGCACCAGGGACCCGGGTTCAATTCTGGCCTCGGGTGAATGTCTGTGTGGAGTTTTCACTTTCTCCCCGTGTCTGTATGGGTTTCCTCCGGGTGCTCTGGTTTCCTCCCACGGTCCAGGTTAGGTGGATTGGCCATGCTAAATGTGGGGGAGGTGGGCCTAGGTAGGATGCCCTTTCAGTGGGTTGGTGCACACTCAATGGGCCGAATGGCCTCCTTCAGCACTGTAGGAACTCTATGGCTCACACAGAACCTATAGCCCACCTGCACACATCATAAAATTCAACCAAACCATCCTGAAGGCAAACAGAACTGAAATTATTAACTGAAACTCATTGTCTGGCATTTTGAAATGTATGGTTCATTTTAAAAGTATTATTTTTAATGTTGGGCATGAGGCCCTTTGGATGTTTTGGACATGGTAAAGTTATTTTAAAAAGTGGCTTAGGAAAAGAAGACAAATGGCGCCAGAGTGCAAATTAACGTACCGCACGTTATAATTAGGTGTTAAATCAGTCATGTGTCATTTATTTGCGGTCCTTTAATTCTTAAAAGCCAGTGTTATTTCCAGTCCACCAGAATGCTATGACGCAAGAGGTGCTCCACCCAACCAGTCGACACAATGATGCCAGCGATCGCTCACATCCCTAGCCCCCAGAGCAAGTGACCAGGAGGCAATTGTCGCTGCCACCAGGTGCACCAGCCACAGCAGGGCCAGGAATGATGTAACATCAGTGTGCTCAATGGTGCCCCAAAACACAGAGACCAGGCCAAGCTGGTACGGGGGGGGTGGGGGGGGGGGGTCCAGCGCTGCTTGACTCTGTAATGGATGTGTGGCAGGAGTGGAAGGGCCAGCAGGAAAGGAGTGAGAAGTAGAATGGCCTTTCATTGTAAAGCAGACTTTCAGCATACAGTAAATAGGGCATCTGAGTTATGCCCACGTCCCTTTCCACCACTTGCTGACTGTCCCTACCCCCATTATGGAGGGGCTCCACCCCTTTGTGCCTGGGCATTTTCCTTGCTGCATTGCCTGACTAGTCTGCTCCTTCGGAACGATTAAAACGCTCAGTTCCTGTGTCTCCTTCTAACCTTGTGCTGCTGTTAGACATTTTCCATCCACTTGAGCATCAATCACCTGGCAAATTGTCAGGCTTAAGGAAGGGGACTTGGCATCAAACCCTCACTGGCTGCTAGCAGTCCTGATCACAACCATCAATTACATTGGGGGATCTTAAAACTTCCTGTGAGGAGGGGATGGGTGGAGGGAGAGGTGTGAGGAACCCTGTGTGTAAACTGTTCACACACTCTTGGCAAACTGCACAAAATTAGTGATCCAGGAATTTTTTTTGTTGAAGCAATGACCCTATTTATATTCTTTTACACCAAGTGTCCTAACAACAGCAGTGCAATAGAAAGCTTGTTTGCCCCATTTCCTTTCCCTGAGCTCCCCAATGTCTCTGCTCCCCTCTCTGTTAGGGGCTTGTCCGAATCCAGGGTGCGCTGCGATTCTAGTCCCACAGGGGTAGAGCAAAGACACTGACAGCAAGACTGGCAGATTTTACAATTATCCAGCCACAGAGGAGGCCATTCAGCCCATCCATCCGCTGCTGGCTCGCTGAAAGCCAGTTACTCGCACTCCCCTCCTCCTTCCCCCGTCATAGTCTGCAACTATTTCCTTTTTTTCGCCAAGTATACATCCAATTCCCTTTTGGAAGTTGCTATCAAATCTGCTTCCACCGCTCTTTCGGCCGCTCCAGATCATATCAACCTTGTTGGTTGCCCCAAAGGTGTAGCACCTGTTCACACTGGTCCTGACTGATATCCTGAGCCAGGAGACTGGGAGTTTTAAAAATATACTGGTGACACCTGAACAGGTTTTGTGCGTGTGTGAGAGTGCGTGCGCAGATGTTTATAGCAAATTCTCTGCTGTGCAGTTTACAGATTTACATAAGGTGTCAGGAAAATTGGATGCGCCCTGTGATACATACTGTAAGGTGGCATCAAATTCAGATTTCATGAAAATCTCTATGGCCTTCCAGCCTGGCAGTGCACGTTCCACCAGCCTTGACCATGAGAGTTATTGTA
This sequence comes from Scyliorhinus canicula, assembly GCF_902713615.1. Classification (NCBI taxonomy): domain Eukaryota; kingdom Metazoa; phylum Chordata; class Chondrichthyes; order Carcharhiniformes; family Scyliorhinidae; genus Scyliorhinus; species Scyliorhinus canicula. The sequence continues at coordinate 266,213,648 of NC_052147.1, forward strand.
CGACTGACACACTTCGTGAGAACCCGGCCATACAGAAGCAGCGTGTGGGCGCTTCACTGCGCACACACATCAGTGTGTGGAGCCAACAGCCCATTACCTTTTCCGTTGCTGTCACTGGCAATCCCTGAGGTGAAGTCTGTTTCCAAAATTCCACAATTAAACAATGTTTGCACCTCCATCTGTGGCGCGGACACTGCAAGCACAATACATTCATCACCATGCCACAACTGGAGCAGACAGCATTTGAACCAACGTGTCTCATTGTGAAAGCTTTTTTTTGGACAAGGGATTGTTTAGACCGATTAGCAGAACTGTAACCAGTATGTTTTACAATCAGTGTTCTGGTACGGGATGTTGTCTCAGTGCAATGTAAAGAAAATCAACAGAAATTGTACTGTTTATATCCATCACGGGTAATTTCCTCGTTCAGTTACTGCACTGTATCAAATGTTGCTCACTTCCTGTTTGTTTTCAAAATAATCCTTCGCCACACATTAATTTTACACAAAATGCCTGCGACAATTTGGCCATTTCTCAGTAACCTATTTTCAAAATTAAAGCAATGCCTAATGTCAAAAAGTGGCTGCCACAGGTGGCGAAGAGACCAAGTTTGATTCCCTGGAACTGATGCAAGGAAAATGTGTGTGTGTGTGCACATTCTTTTTTTTTTAGATGTTTATGAAACAGATGTTTACGAGATGACAAAATTGCCTCAGTAATAAAAGTAGCAGTTCCAGAAGAATGTGTGATTGGAGACAACAAAACATTCTCAGGGAGAAAGAAGCACTGGTTTGACGTTTTTTTTTCCCGTCGAACCAAATGGTGTTTGTAATTTTTGACCTTTGCCCCCTTGTGGATGTTCCTGATGAATTGCACCTTACATAGCAAATAAAGCGAATGTTTACAACTAAATGTGCTTTGGGTCACTTTCTTTAGAAGCCTCAAGCAGGTTTGTTTTTGTGAGTGTTCTTTCTGGAGCCCATTCCCACAGGAATATGCGAGTTAACATGACAGCGTTTTTTTTTAGTTGCTCGGTGACCTCAAACATAAACAGACTAAAAATAATGCAGGGAGAGAGTTAATTCCCACAGGGTTTAACCTCATCTGCACAGTTGCTAGTGTATTGGATAAAGCGTTCACTTCGACCTCTAGCGTCCAAAATGCAATTGAATTGACTACCAGCGCCACTGCACACTGCATCATTCTAAACGCCTGTTCCCGTACCAGCCTCCCCAGACAGGCGCCGGAATGTGGCGACTAGGGGCTTTTCACAGTAACTTCTTTGAAGCCTACTCGTGACAATAAGCGATTTTCATTTTTCATTTTCATGTATCTCCACATTCACTCACATGCCCTTATAGCAGAAGTGGTGCTGTCTGGGATCTTGCCTTGTATCTGGTCCAGCAGTACTTTAACATTGTCATCCTGTGATCATATCCCACCATGGCTTTGCCCTTTCCTACATCTGCAATCATATCCAGTCCTACAACTCATAGAATTTACAGTGCAGAATGAGGCCATTCAGCCCATCGAGTCTGCACCAGCCCTCGGAAAGAGCACCCTGCTTCAACCCATGACTCCACCTTGTCCCCCTAACCCAGTAATCCCACCTAACCTTTTGGATACCAAGGGGCAATTTAGCATGGCCAATCACCTAACCTGCACTGGAATGTTCTCGGGGAGAAAAAAGCACTGGGTTTGACGGTTTTTTTTGCAGTCGAACCGAATGGTGTTTGTAATTTTTGACCTTTGCTCCCTTGTGGGATGTTCCCAAGATGTTTTAACTGTGGGGGGAAACCCGAGCACCCGGAGGAAATCCACACGGACATCACCCGAGGACAGAATTGAATCCCAGACCCTGGAGCTGTGAGGCAGCAGTGCTAACCCGGGTTCGATCCCTGCCCCAGGTCACTATCCGTGTGGAGTTTGCACATTCTGCCCGTGTCTGCGTGGGCCTCACCCCCACACGACCCACAAAGATGTGCTGGGTAGTTGGATTGCCCCTTAGTTGGAAAAAAAGAATTGGGAAGAGAGTGAGTTTTTTTGGGGGGGGGGGTGGGGGCAAGAGAGAAACAGCCGGGAGCGGAAAACACAGAGTGGATTTGGAGATTATCGAATAATCCTCTCGCCCTGCGGGACCAAGGCAGGTGGAGGTGGCGGGCTTGGCCTGGCAGAGCTGGCACAGCAGGCGGCACTATGGAACTGGCTGAATTGTGATGATGAAATGAGCAAACAGCTGCTGAAGGCAGTGACTGGAGTGCGAGTGGCTCACTCACTTTACCAGCGCCTAACGGGGCAGGATCTCATTGACATGTACAAGAGACAGTGTATCCTTGGCATCGTGGAGTTTGTGAAGGAGCACCCCCGGGCCTCACCATCACAGCTGAACAAGGAGCTGGAGAAGCAAGTTCTGCTGTTTGCAGCCAGAGTCCATGCCCTGCAGTAACGTAATGGCTGGCGATTACGGGGAGGATCCTGACCGACTCCAAACCGGATCGTTCTCAAACTGATCTGCCCCCAGTTGGCGCTTGTTTGTTAAACTCTATCATAATCCTTGTTGCTCGTCACTCTGTCTTCTGTAACATTCCCTGTTTGCTGCTGATCTTGCGACCAAGTCGTGCTGTGGCCCCGAAGGTTTGAAGATGTTGCTGGGGGTGTCCCAATAAACAGGGGCTTTTGACCGTATGTGTCTCAGGTTGGGTCCTGCAGCGATTATAATAAAGTCTTTTACACCTTGTTCTAAATAAAATGAAATCTCTGTGAACAAAAAAAAGAATTGGGTAGTCTAAATTTATTTTATAAACTCTTAACCCCTACCTCTCTGACCAACATTGCTCTCCTTTGGCTTTGTGTTATTGTCTATCTGATTATGCTCCAGTGAAACTCCTTGGAGCAATTTAGCATGGCCAATCCAACTACCCTGCACATCTTTGGGTTGTGGGTTTGAAACCCATGTAGACACTAGGGGAATGTGCAAACTCCACACAGACTATGACCCAGGGCCGGAATTGAACCCGGATCCTTGGCGCCATGAAGCGGTATTGCTAACCACTGTGCCACCCGAAGTTAACATTGGTAGCTATAACTCAACCCTGGCACCAGGAAGCCTTCACAAATACTGGCATATGGCAGCTCATCTTAGTTCATCAATCCCAAAAGCTTTTCACCCATCAAACAGCAAATTGTTTTGATAAACGGTTCCATTTTTGTTTTCAGACATCCAACTGGAAGTCCATTCCATGTGTCAACTGTTGTGTGTGTGAAGAACTTCCTATTGTCAGTCTAATGCTTGCTTTTAACTAGTTGGAACCAGAGTCATCTCGCCTCCCCTTACACCTGAACGATTGGTCAGCCCAATTCTACTACTGCTCCACATGAAAGATTACGCTGTCTATATATTACAGGTTCAGCTCCGAAACTGATACTGAAATGCCACGCGCCAAAAGCAGAGCATCGATCTTAAGCACCAACAACGTTCTGTCCAATTCCTCAAGCTATATCGTTCTTTATATAACAAACCACTTCTGGCAACTGATCCAATGGTGCTGCTCTGACAGACCTGTTTCAGTGACCTATCCACAGACAAGCAATAATAATAATCTTTATTAGTGTCACAAGTAAGCTTACATTAACACTAAAATGAAGCACTGTGAAAATCGCCTAGTTGCCACACAACAGCACCTGTAATTGAGAATCAATTACTGTACGGATTTATTTTCCTTCCTGCCTATTTGGATGGTGGAGCTAGAAGTTAGTTTACAGCGTTAGTTTGGCTCCCAAGAATGAATTGGGTGTTACTGCCTGTTGGGAGCTAAGTAAGTTGGCTAGCTCCCAGTATCCCCACTTTCCCTTCCTTAAAACTTTCAATCAGTGACTTAAGTGAGGATGTCCTCAACTGAGTATCAAACAATATGGGAGGCACTGAACACAGGAACAGGCCTTCCAATCCTTTGAACCTATTCTGCTATTCAGTTAGATTTGAACTCCATTTACCTTGATGCTTCCACCTAACAGTATTCTAGCCTTCTCAAATTTCAATTGACCCAGCATCTACTGACTTTTAGAGGATCTCACTCCAGATTTCCACAACCTTTCATGTGAAAAAGTGTTTTCATTTCACTCCAAATAGCCTATCTCTAAGCGAACATGTCATAGTCCTTTTTCTGGTTCCACGACTTGAGGAAATTATTCCTCTGTATCCATTTTAAAGATCTTAAGTAGATTAAATGCCGTGTGGGCTGCACGATAGCACAGTGGTCAGCACGGTTGCTTTACAGCGCCAGGGTCCCAGGTTCGATTCCTGACTTGGGTCACTGTCTGTGTGGAATCTGCACTTCCCGTGTCTCTGTGGGTTCCCTCCCGTTTCCTCCCACAAGTCCCGAAAGACACGCTGTTAGGTATTTTGGACATTCTGAATTCTCCCTCTGTGTACCCGAACAGGCACCAGAATGTGGCAACTAGGGACTTTTCACAGTAACTTCATTGCAGTACTGAAGAATAGAATACTTTATTGTTTCTTCCATTGTGGATCACTTCACACTTCTCTGTGCTGAATTCCATTTGTCATGTTTCTGCCTAATTTATCACCACGTCTGTGACATCCTGAAGTCTACCACTACCTTTTAGGAGGGATTATTAGTTACGGGGATAGGGCGGGTCGGTGCAGACTCGATGGGCCGAGTGGCCTCCTTCTGCACTGTATGTTCTATGTACCTTTATCACAAGCTACTACTTTGTCATACTTCCGGCCATCACCAAACCTATAATGTTGCTCCCCAACTTGGGTCAAGATTGGTTATAAAATCAAAAGAAGCAATGGATCCAAAACCGACCCTTGAGGAGCATCATTGCAAACCAGTCCCCAGTCTGAAAAACATTTCACCTCCACTATTCTTAGCTGAGCTAATTTTGTATCCCTATCGCCACCTTTCCCCTTCGCATCCTCTTAAAATCTGTGAGACACTTTGTCCCGAAAGAGGTGCTTCTTAGGTGAATTGGACATTCTGAATTCTCCCTCCGTGGACCCGAACAGGCGACTAGGGGCTTTTCACAGTAACTTCACTGCACTATTAATGTAAGCCTACTTGTGACACAAAGTAAGATTATTATTAAATCTTGTGTAGATATCTACTACACTACCTTGAACAATCTTCTCTGCTATGTCAAAGAAGTCAATCAGGTTAGTCAAACCCAAATCTGCTTGTAACAAATCCAGGCTGACTCTCTTTGATTAACCCAGGTCTACCCAAGTGAAATTCTATTTTGTTGCTGTTAATAGTTTCCACAACTTCTGAATGACTAAAGCTAGATTGACTGGCTTCTGTTTCCTTGCTTCTCCATCTCCAATTTCTTGAATGCTAGTATAACATTATCAACCCTGCAAATCTCTGGCACTGCCCCTGTACCCAACAACGATCAAAAGATATCGATCAATGCCTTTGTTATTTCAACAGCAACGTTCCATCCAGACGAGGTGGCTTATATTTTTCTCTTTTCTTACTCTGTCCACAGTTTCCCTCTTCCTCCCCCTGGAATGCAACTGTCAAATCATTTGTTTCCACTGTCAAGAGCAATGCAACTACACAATTTTTAAATTAAAAAATTTTTTTTTTAGCGTACCCAATTATTTTTTTTTTCCCCAATTAAGGGGCAATTTAGCGTGGTCAATCCACCTAACCTGCACATCTGTGGGTTCTGGGGGTGAAACCCATGCAGACACGGGGCGAATGTGCACCTCCATAATTAATACTTTAAGTCATGTCCTCTGCCTCTCCTGTGAGATCTGGTTTAGCTCAGTGGGCTAGACAGCTGGTTTGTGATGCAGAACAAGGGCAGCAGCGCGGGTTCAATTCCCGTACCAGCTGAGAATTCTGAATTTTCCCTCCGTGTACCCGAACAGGCGCCGGAATGTGGCGACTCGGGGCTTTTCACAGTAACTTCATTGCAGTGTTAATGCAAGCCTACTTGTGACAATAAAAAGATCATTAAAGAGGCTGAATCTTTACAATGCAGCAAGATCACACTTGCCATTCTATCTTCATTCCCGCCACCACACCGCGTTTAAAAAAAAGAGTTGAAGGAACAAAACGTATCGCAGGTATCATTTTTTTTTATCCGACTCTACTTTTTTCTGCCGATTGCAAAATCAATCACTTGTTAATGAGGGTGAAGTAGTATCTTTGGCAATAATTCTGTGCCACAGATCTCAAGTTGGGGGATGCCAGTATTGGCTGTTTTGCAACACCACCGCCCCCAGTACTGAGGAGTTGGCATTTTGAGCTGAGCCACTGATTCGTGAATTCTACAGGAAACTGGCTAGAATTCAATCCCCCAAAATGTTGGTCAAAATTTCAGCTGATAAAGAAAATTTGACATGGCTAAATCATTCGCGAGTTCTTTGAGTTCCGTGAGTTTCCGCATCGTGAAAACTGGACTCGTCCACAGTTCCAGCTCCAACTCATGGCACTGTGCAAGTGTGCCATCACGCAGAACTTGACATTAAGCTACATAAGGATATATCAGGACAAAGTTTGGTCAATGGGATAGATTTTAAGAAGCATCTTCAAGGAGAGAGGGAAGGACAGAGAGAGAGAGAAAAAAAAGGTTTGTGGGAGAGAGTTTTGGAGTTATGCCAAGATAGCAGAGGGTGCCGCCAATGATACAGCATCATTTAGGGGCTGGTTTAGCACACTGGGCTAAATCGCGGGCTTTTAAAGCAGACCAAGCAGGCCAGCAGCACGGTTCGATTCCCGTAACAGCCTCCCCGAACAGGCGCCGGAATGTGGCAACTAGGGGCTTTTCACAGTAACTTCATTGAAGCCTACTCGTGACAATAAGCGATTTTCATTTCATTTTAAAATCAGAAACATGCCAGAGGTATGAATTGATAAACACCGAAGAGGAGGGGATGGGTTTGAAAACAATCAGAATGGTTACAGCACAGATGGCCCGGTGGCACAGTGGTTAGCACTGCTGCATCACAGCACCGGGACCCAGGTTCAATTCCGGTTTTGGTTGACTGTGTGAAGTTTAGTGTGTGTGTGTGTGTGTGTGAAGTTTAGTGTGTGTGCGTGTGTAGGTGTGTGTAGGTGTGTGTGTAGGTGTGTGTGTGTGAAGTTTAGTGTGTGTGTGTGAAGTTTAGTGTGTGTGAGTGTGTGAAGTTTAGTGTGTGTGAAGGTGTGTGTGAGTGTGAAGTTTAGTGTGCGTGAAGGTGTGTGTGTGTGTGAAGTTTAGTGTATGTGAAGGTGTGTGTGTGTGTGAAGTTTAGTGTGTGTGAAGGTGTGTGTGTGTGAAGTTTAGTGTGTGAAGTTTAGTGTGTGTGTGAAGTTTAGTGTGTGTGTGAAGTTTAGTGTGTGTGTGAAGTTTAGTGTGTGTGTGAAGTTTAGTGTGTGTGAAGTTTAGTGGGTGTGAAGTTTAGTGTGTGAGAAGTTTAGTGTGCGTGAAGTTTAGTGTGCGTGAAGTTTAGTGTGCGTGAAGTTTAGTGTGCGTGAAGTTTAGTGTGTGTGAAGTTTAGTGTGCGTGAAGTTTAGTGTGTGAGAAGTTTAGTGTGTGAGAAGTTTAGTGTGTGTGAAGTTTAGTGTGTGAGAAGTTTAGTGTGTGTGAGAAGTTTAGTGTGGGTGAAGGTGTGTGTGTGTGAGAAGTTTAGTGTGTGTGAAGGTGTGAAGGTGTGAAGTTTAGTGTGTGTGAGGTTTAGTGTGTGTGAAGTTTAGTGTGTGTGAAGTTTAGTGTGTGAAGTTTAGTGTGTGAGAAGTTTAGTGTGTGTGAGAAGTTTAGTGTGTGAGAAGTTTAGTGTGTGAGAAGTTTAGTGTGTGTGAAGTTTAGTGTGTGACGTTTAGTGTGTGAAGGTGCGTGACGTTTAGTGTGTGAAGGTGCGTGACGTTTAGTGTGTGAAGGTGCGTGACGTTTAGTGTGTGAAGGTGCGTGACGTTTAGTGTGTGAAGGTGCGTGACGTTTAGTGTGTGAAGGTGCGTGACGTTTAGTGTGTGAAGGTGCGTGACGTTTAGTGGTGAAGGTGCGTGACGTTTAGTGTGTGAAGGTGCGTGACGTTTAGTGTGTGAAGGTGCGTGACGTTTAGTGTGTGAAGGTGCGTGACGTTTAGTGTGTGAAGGTGCGTGACGTTTAGTGTGTGAAGGTGCGTGACGTTTAGTGTGTGAAGGTGCGTGACGTAGTGTGAAGGTGCGTGACGTTTAGTGTGTGAAGGTGCGTGACGTTTAGTGTGTGAAGGTGCGTGACGTTTAGTGTGTGAAGGTGCGTGACGTTTATGTGTGCGCGCGTGACGTTTGTGTGTGCGCGTGACGTTTGTGTGTGTGTGCGTGACGTTTGTGTGTGTGCGCGTGACGTTTGTGTGTGTGCGTGACGTTTGTGTGTGAGGGTGCGTGACGTTTGTGTGTGAAGGGTGCGTGACGTTTAGTGTTGAAGGTGCGTGACGTTAGTGTGTGAAGGTGCGTGACGTTAGTGTGTGAAGGTGCGTGACGTTAGTGTGTGAAGGTGCGTGACGTTTAGTGTGTGTGAAGGTGCGTGACGTTTAGTGTGTGAAGGTGCGTGACGTAGTGTGTGAAGGTGCGTGACGTTAGAAGGTGTGGTGACGTTTAGTGTGTGAAGGTGCGTGACGTTAGTGTGTGAAGGTGCGTGACGTTAGTGTGTGAAGGTGCGTGACGTTTAGTGTGTGAAGGGGCGTGACGTTAGTGTGTGAAGGTGCGTGACGTTTAGTGTGTGAAGGTGCGTGACGTTTAGTGTGTGAAGGTGCGTGACGTTTAGTGTGTGAAGGTGCGTGACGTTTAGTGTGTTAAGGTGCGTGACGTTTAGTGTGTGAAGGTGCGTGACGTTTAGTGTGTGAAGGTGCGTGACGTTTAGTGTGTGAAGGTGCGTGACGTTTAGTGTGTGAAGGTGCGTGACGTGTGTGTGAAGTTTAGTGTGTGAAGGTGCGTGACGTTTAGTGTGTGAAGGTGCGTGACGTTAGTGTGTGAAGGTGCGTGACGTTTAGTGTGTGAAGGTGCGTGACGTTTAGTGTGTGAAGGTGCGTGACGTTTAGTGTGTGAAGGTGCGTGACGTTTAGTGTGTGAAGGTGCGTGACGTTTAGTGTGTGAAGGTGCGTGACGTTTAGTGTGTGAAGGTGCGTGACGTTTCGGTGTGTGGACAGGTGGCGTGACGTTTAGGGTGTGAAGTGTGCGTGACGTTTAGTGGTGTGAAGGGGCGGACGTTTAGTGTGTGAAGGTGCGTGACGTTTAGTGGGTGAAGGTCGGTGACGTTTAGTGTGTGAAGGTGCCGGGACGTTTTAGTGTGTGAAGGTGCGTGACGTTTAGTGTGTGATAGGTGCGTGACGTTTAGTGTGTGAAGGTGCGTGACGTTAGTGTGTGAAGGTGCGTGACGTTTAGGGTGTGAAGGTGCGTGACGTTTAGGGTGGTGAAGGTGCGTGACGTTTAGTGTGTGGAAGGTGCGTGACGTTAGTGTGTGAAGGTGTGTGACGTGTAGTGTTGTGCGTGAAGGATGTGTCGACGTGCGTGTGTGACGTGAAGGTGTGGTGTGACGTTTAGTGTGTGAAGGTGTGTGACGTTTAGTGTGTGAAGTGTTGGTGACGTTTTTTTAGCAGTGTGTGAAGGTGTGTGACGTTTAGTGTGTGACGTTTAGTGTGTGAAGGTGTGTGACGTTTAGTGTGTGAAGGTGTGTGACGTTTAGTGTGTGAAGGTGTGTGACGTTTAGTGTGTGAAGGTGTGTGACGTTTAGTGTGTGACGTGAAGGTGTGTGACGTTTAGTGTGTGACGTGAAGGTGTGTGACGTTTAGTGTGTGAAGGTGTGTGACGTTTAGTGTGTGAAGGTGTGTGACGTTTAGTGTGTGAAGGTGTGTGACGTTTAGTGTGTGAAGGTGTGTGACGTTTAGTGTGTGACGTTTAGTGTGTGAAGGTGTGTGACGTTTAGTGTGTGAAGGTGTGTGACGTTTAGTGTGTGAAGGTGTGTGACGTTTAGTGTGTGAAGGTGTGTGACGTTTAGTGTGTGAAGGTGTGTGACGTTTAGTGTGTGAAGGTGTGTGACGTTTAGTGTGTGAAGGTGTGTGACGTTTAGTGTGTGAAGGTGTGTGACGTTAGTGTGTGAAGGTGTGTGACGTTTAGTGTGTGAAGTTTAGTGTGTGAAGGTGCGTGACGTTTAGTGTGTGAAGGTGCGTGACGTTTAGTGTGTGAAGGTGCGTGACGTTTAGTGTGTGAAGGTGTGTGACGTTTAGTGTGTGAAGGTGTGTGACGTTTAGTGTGTGACGTTTAGTGTGTGAAGGTGTGTGACGTTTAGTGTGTGAAGGTGTGTGACGTTTAGTGTGTGAAGGTGTGTGACGTTTAGTGTGTGAAGGTGTGTGACGTTTAGTGTGTGACGTGAAGGTGTGTGACGTTTAGTGTGTGACGTGAAGGTGTGTGACGTTTAGTGTGTGACGTGAAGGTGTGTGACGTTTAGTGTGTGAAGGTGTGTGACGTTTAGTGTGTGAAGGTGTGTGACGTTTAGTGTGTGAAGGTGTGTGACGTTTAGTGTGTGAAGGTGTGTGACGTTTAGTGTGTGACGTTTAGTGTGTGAAGGTGTGTGACGTTTAGTGTGTGAAGGTGTGTGACGTTTAGTGTGTGAAGGTGTGTGACGTTTAGTGTGTGAAGGTGTGTGACGTTTAGTGTGTGAAGGTGTGTGACGTTTAGTGTGTGAAGGTGTGTGACGTTTAGTGTGTGAAGGTGTGTGACGTTTAGTGTGTGAAGGTGTGTGACGTTTAGTGTGTGAAGTTTAGTGTGTGAAGGTGCGTGACGTTTAGTGTGTGAAGGTGCGTGACGTTTAGTGTGTGAAGGTGCGTGACGTTTAGTGTGTGAAGGTGTGTGACGTTTAGTGTGTGAAGGTGTGTGACGTTTAGTGTGTGAAGGTGTGTGACGTTTAGTGTGTGACGTTTAGTGCGTGACGTTTAGTGCGTGACGTTTAGTGCGTGACGTTTAGTGCGTGACGTTTAGTGCGTGACGTTTAGTGCGTGACGTTTAGTGCGTGAAGGTGTGTGACATTTAGTGTGTGACGTTTAGTGCGTGACGTTTAGTGCGTGACGTTTAGTGCGTGACGTTTAGTGCGTGACGTTTAGTGCGTGACGTTTAGTGCGTGACGTTTAGTGTGTGACGTTTAGTGCATGACGTTTAGTGCGTGAAGGTGCGTGAAGTTTAGTGTGTGACGTTTAGTGCGTGACGTTTAGTGCGTGACGTTTAGTGCGTGACGTTTAGTGCGTGACGTTTAGTGCGTGACGTTTAGTGCGTGACGTTTAGTGCGTGACGTTTAGTGCGTGACGTTTAGTGCGTGACGTTTAGTGCGTGACGTTTAGTGCGTGACGTTTAGTGCGTGAAGTTTAGTGTGTGACGTTTAGTGCGTGACGTTTAGTGCGTGACGTTTAGTGCGTGACGTTTAGTGCGTGATGTTTAGTGTGTGCAGTTTAGTGAGTGAGTGAGTGAGTGTGTAAGGATGTGCAGGTTAGTTGGATTGGTCATGCAGAATTGCCCCTTGGGTGGTCAAACCTGTGCAGGTTAGGGTGCGGAGTGGGCCTAGGTAGAGTGCTGTTTCACAGGGTTGGTGCAGACTCGATGGGCCGAATGGTCTCCTTCCACACTATAGGAGTTCTATGGCTCCAAGGCCCGTTATACCCGAGTCAACTCTCTCCACGAACTCAGCCAGTGCCACTCGCTCCCTTTCCCCGTGGCCCTGCAATTTAATAATAATAATCATTAATCAATTACCTTTTGAAAGCTGCGACTGACTCTTTGAATGGGAATTCTAAAATTGCAACAGTGTCAAACTGGGAGCCAATGCTAGTCAGAGAGCAAAGGGGCGAGGGGACCTGGTGGAAGTTAGTCTCGGTGCAGCAGAGTTCTGAATGAGCTCAAGAGTTTTAAATATTTAAAAGAGTTTTAATGAAAACAAAGGCAGACACAGTACACACACCAGAACTTCCCAACAGTTGCATCCAAGTAAAATTTTTATTGTACCAAGAGGAAAAGATAAACTACACCATATAAATGTACAAAAGAGTAAGTAAACTACAAACCACGTACTTTTATTCAACAAACTTACATAGAAATACAGAAATCAGTGCTGTGACTCTAATACTGGTCTCTACATACACTATTCATGGTGACGACGCAGTGAAACGTGCATTTTTAAAATCAAAAATAAATTATTCAAGGACTAATGAAAATTGCACTTGGATATGAAGATCTAGCGCTATAAATTAACGATACAAATTACACTTGACGAACAGTGGTTCTATCTTATACACTAGCTGATAAATATACTTGCATACTGTTTAAGAACCTTTTTATTCAATATTTCACCACTCCTCTCGAGGGCAATATCACTGGAAAGGCCATCCAATGCCTCATCTAAAGATAGGAAGTGTCGTGGGCTTCACCCGCCAGAGTCTCTGAACCGGAAACTCTGGGTTCGAGCCCCACTCCAGGACCTAATGACCAACTGGTCAAGCAGGCTGAAGATCAAATCTGCAACCCCCAAATCTGCACCTGCGTCAAAGGTGGTGGTAAAGACAGGAGATACTCCTGCTCAGCAATGTGCTGGAAAGAATGTTGGAGCCGTTGCCATTACTACCCCATAGCTCTGGGCTAAAACATGCATTTACCCATCGCAATTTGGACTCGGAGCGAACTGTAACACCATCACCACCACCTCAAGTAAAGGGAAAGAGGGTTCCAGATTTCTGTGAGCCACAACGTAGAGAAGCGTCTGCTGATGTCACTCCCGAATGTTAGCTCTAATTTGACAGATTTGCCCCACGGTTTTGGATTTCCTCACTTGAGAAAGTAGGTTCACTTTTACCAACCCTTTTTGAAATCCTTTTATTATTTGAAACACCCAATTAGAGCGCTCCTTTATTTTCTACATGCAAAGGATTAGAAGCCATCTTCAAGTAATCTCGGCACAATTTAACCCCTTAAGTCCCCATTCGAGTCTGCATTACAGCCCCTCCACCGCCAATATATCCTTCCAGAATTGTGGAGCCCAAAACTGAACATTGCTACTCCAGATTAACTCCAACCACATCTCTGCCACAAGCTGAAGGAGGGCCATTTTAATTGGATGGGGCATTGAAGCTCAAAGTGTTGGTTGTGGCCAAGTGCACCGCAAAATGCGACGTTAGCCACGGTATCAACGGTATCCCTCACTTCATGGGAACAGTAAAATAAATGCAAAATACTGCAGATGCCAAACCTTGGGAGTGCTGGGATTACTCAGTGGAACCAGCAGCATCTGGGGAGATAGAAACAGAGTTAACTTCTGAAGGAGAGTCATCTTCCACTCAAAGCATCAACACCTGTTTCTCTCTCCACAGATGCTGCCATACCTGTCGAGTACCTCCAGCATTTTGTTGTTACTCCGGAACAGTGTAGGCCTGATAGGTTCCGAGTATAAAGTCACTCTCCGAGAAAGGAAATCGAAGTGCGACGTGTTTGGCTCTACCCGAGGTCACCGGCTGGCAGGAACGCCGGTTTTGCACTGGGCTCAACAGGCCCAAACCTGAAACAATGCAAGACCACCTTGCCGAGGAATTGTTGCCTCCTCACCTCATGTAATACCAGGAAATTGACACTCAAGTTACACAATACAAAATATGTTGATTATGAAGCTAAAATTGAGCATGAGCCTAACTGAAATACAAGTTATCTTTACGGATTTTTGTATATCTTTCACAGGAATGTCCACTTGACTTCATTAAACTCCCTGGTTAAAGACAAGTTGAAAAGGACACATGTCCTTTGGAGTTTCATACATCCTCGTTATCCAGTAGAGATCACAGTGAAGTACACGGATGTGAAAATCCACAAATACATTGAGAGCAGAATTACCACCAGTCTCTCCATCTTAAATCATAGCAGCTGCCAGGTGTCAATACAAAAAGTGTGACCACAGTGTTCGACAGGTCGCCCCAACCTCCGCAGAGCCACCGAGAAACTTCACTTAACTAGACTTATTCTTGTGGCGAGACAAACTTACACTACCACCTTAGACAAAACAATATATTTTCATTACATCAGGGTACAAAGAGATGCGCCAGTTAAGATTCTTTGTTTAAAAGTGTCAATACCACCAAGGGGAATAGGTTCAAGCCTCAATTCTAGAACGAACAAGGGGAGAAAATGAACAAAAGTACTTGTATTTCAATGGAGGGTCATTGAAACATTTCACAGTGGTTCGTGTGGTGCATTACTCTTTGGAGTTTGATGACATGACTGTCACGGGCTCGGCAAGTTAAATGTTTTCCTCGTGTCATAATGTTTCTAACCAATTTATGCCAATGCCCTATAAATAGTGATCATTTAAGCATTGGGGGTAGAGTGTTGGCCAAGCCACTGGTGGAATTGCCTGTCTTTCAATTGCTGCCATGAGGTATTTAACACCCTCCTGAGCAGGCAGGCCAGATCTCAGTTCAAGATGGGATTCCACCCCAAAGGACAGCAACGCCAACAGCACAGGGGGCTCTGGCATACAGACGAAACACACACCCATCCAAGTCAGTCAGAACTCAGTGAAGCTGAGGTGTGATTATTGGAGAGCAAAACACACTCCTGAAGCAGGGGGATTTTGCACTGCAGTGGTTGTGGTCAAGCACCAGCAGCTTGGAGAACAAATTTAGCAAAGTGTAGTTTTGAGGAGGCAATGAAGTTGGGTAGGTATGAGCACTACAGAAGGACAAGTGTGAACACGACCTCTCCACCACACAAAGAGTGAAAACATGCAACGAAATAACAGTAATCAGTAGCTGGACATTTTGTTTTGGGGGGGGGAGGGGGTCTACGAACCTATAAGAAGCAATTACAATTCAGCAGATTCCATCACCCTATGATTACGGACTAATCATGGCACCAAGGAGACAAGGTGTTAATTATAACAGAGACATCTTCCCTCTCAAAGAAAGAGAGGGAAAGATAAAGGACCAGTCATGGCATGCACTGGAGTTGCGTTACTCTGCACTACTCGGGTGAAGAACTTTAAAGCATGCACTGATCCACGCACACACACACATACACACACTCTCTCGATCTTAGTAAAGTTACAGAAAAGATTCGCAATAATAGACCCCAAAGAGAGGTGTCCACTTGGATAAGACCGTGTGGAATAGTAGCTGCACATTTAAATTAAGTGCAGGTTATACTCATCATGTTCTGTTCAAATGTTACTGGGTTAGGTCACACCCAGCTTGAAGCATTTTATAGCAGCGTGGGATTGGGGGGGGGGGTGGGGGCTGTGAAACATAAAGTGATGAGGGGTGCTTTCCTCTCCACAATTACAACTGAACTGCAGCTCACAAATGGAACAGGTATCTCTTCCACTTGCCCATCATCATGGGAGGCCTTCTGGCACACCAAGACAGCTGGGACAGATGGGAGAAGGCATGGGGACAGTTCAATCTAGGAACCCCTCAAGCAGCTCTCAGAATTCAATAAATGGAGAAACTTGGACTATGTACAGATGCCACCTATGACCCTGGAGAGGTACCGCCAACAATGTCTGAGACGGATTCTCCGCATCAGCTGGGAGGGCAGGAGCACGGACATCAGTGTCCTTGAAGGAGACAGGAGCACCAGCATGAGGCCATGATCATCTGAAACTAACTCTGCTGGGCCGGCCATGTGTTTAGGATGTCAGAGTCCTGACTGCCAAAGTAAATCTTCTTCGCCCAGCTCAAATAAGGGACCCCAACAGGCGGATAAAGGAAGCACTTCAGGAGACAACCTGAAGGCTTACCTCAAGAAATGCAACATAGACGCCAATGCTTGGGAGACCCTTGCTCACAAGAGGTCTACTTGGAGAGACCTTCTGATTGGAGGGACACAATTCTTTGAGGACATTGGAGGCCAAGAGAAGGCCCAGAAAAGGAGCCCGAGAAAGGAATACCAACGGTGTAGAGTCCAAGGACCAATCCCGCCTCCCGGAAAACCTGCCAAGTGTCTGGTTGAAGATGCGGCTTGAGGATCATGCTCATCAGCCACACCAGGACGCACAGATCCCATGACCAGTAACATTGAGTTTCTTAGATGGACAATCCTACTCTTTAGAGAGTGATCAAAGGTTTTGGGGGTGGGGGGGGGGAAGTTCAGGCAGAATGCATGTTGTAGGGTGTTTGGGATTGGGCTGAGCATTGAGGGACAGGAGCAGAAAGAAACAGACCCAAACAGAGAGAATACAAGGAATTAACAAACATGTAAATTCAATGTGAAACCAGTTGGAAAAAAGTTAGTTTCATAAGCATTATTGGTTGAAAGTTGCATGGTCACAGTTCTCCTTCCCCCACCCAACAACCTTTGCTCCTCTTTGCAAGCCACGTTGTACTTTTTCCTTCACATTTAAAGGAATGACAGGTGAAACCATCGCCGATCGGCCAGCTGTGCCTTGCCAGGATTTTCTAGGCACTTACTGCTGTTCAACACTTTGCACAGGCGAGTGAACAGTTGTCACAAATGTGGTACTTGGCCAGGCTCAAGTTTGTCTTCCACTTTGAAAGGCGCTCGTCTGCACCCGCCAACCGTTCAGGAGGACCTCAAATTGGGAAGTTATTCAAACCACTGCGAGAGGAAGAGGAACCTCCGGAAGAATCAGTCTAATTCGGGATTCGTGCCGATGTTATCGTCCTGCTCCGGACTCCTTCAACCCCGGGCAATTCACCAATAAACTGGAGTTAGATCCAGAATCCATATATCGCGTGATGCCTCAGTAGTTAGAATCGGAGATCTTAAAGTGTCTACTCTTTACAAAAGCATTGGGCGGAACTTGACTGGTGATCTGTGGTTCGCAGTGCAAAGCTGCATTTGGGTTGGAGATCCGGGGCAACAGTGTTGTCACCCCCACCTCCAACCTCCACTCCCTGCTCGCCCGTCAGCAATTACTCCATCAGTGTGACTCCAGCTTCCCACAGCCGTTCCTCAGGATCAGTAGCCAACAGAAACTATTGCTCTTGCTGGCGAAGCACGTCTTATTCTTTGAGATGAAATTATGGCAGTTATTCCAGGTGTCTCCTGTACCCGTGTTTGATTTTCCAGTAGTTTTAATCCAGGAGGAATTCACATTCTCTAATCATAATTAGAAGCCTTTTTCTTTTGTTGTGGGGTCTTTGCTTTACGTACCCACCAGGGTCGGGTTCCTACAACGACCATCCCATATGTTTAGTTGACAAGGAGGAAGCGTGGAGCTCTGATTTTGTACAAAAGGAGGTCATGAATGTTGCTGGGTTACTCCACATGAATGTCTGAAAGAGAGTCCAAATACACACAGGCCACCTTTGACAGTCAATTTTTGTTTCATAAACGGGTCAAAGGTAAGCCCTGGAGTCCTCACAACTCTGTTGTCAACAACCCCTTGGGCTTCACAGGCTTCTCTACATCCTTGGCAATAACGCTGCAGGGAGATAAATAATATCCATCACAATTTGTTAACAACTGACGTTAACATCTTTAACAGTGAGAAGTCACAAGGCACCGGATGCAGAGGAGAACAGCGAGGGGATTGGGGGAGGGGGGCAGGCGCATTAAAGGTGACACAAGAGCTTGGTTGGGGAGGTCTGCCGAGAGGGAGTTTTTTTTCATCGTGGGGGAAAGAGACGAAGCAAGGCTCTGGTGCGGCCGCACCTGGAGTACTGCGTGCAGTTCTGGTCACCACATTATAGGAAGGATGTGGAAGCTTTGGAAAAGGCTTCAGAGGAGATTTACTAGGATGTTGCCTGGTATGGAGAGAAGGTCTTACGAGGAAAGGCTCAGGGACTTGAGGTTGTTTTCGTTAGAGAGGAGAAGGCTGAGAGGTGACTTAATAGAGACATATAAGATAGTCAGAGGGTTAGATAGGGTGGACAGTGAGAGTCTTTTTCCTCGGATGGTGATGACCAACACGAGGGGACATAGCTTTAAATTGAGGGGTGATAGATATAGGACAGATGTCAGAGGCAGTTTCTTTACTCAGAGAGTAGTCAGGGTGTGGAACGCCCTGCCTGCAACAGTAGTAGACTCGCCAACTTTAAGGGCATTTAAGTGGTCACTGGATAGACATATGGATGAAAATGGAATAGTGTAGGTCAGATAGGCTTCAGATGGTTTCACAGGTCGGCACAACATCGAGGGCCGAAGGGCCCGTACTGCGCTGTAGTGTTCTATGTTCTGGAGACACTTGGGGAGGTGAAGAAAGTCCAGAGCTTGGGCGAATATTCGGCCATAAATGTTGGACTGGGATTGGGCAGTGGGCACCCAAAGCTGAATAGGCACAGGTCTGAAATGCAGAACTGGCAGTAAATCTGGAAGCAGTGTGTGAGGCAAGATCAGGAAAGGATTGGAGGGTGAAACCTTTGAAATTATGGTTGGAGAGCAATCCAAATGCGACATTCCATAAATTAGAACCACTTAATTCTAATGTTTTAGTTCCCATTTTCAACTGAACAGAGGCTTGGGTTCAAATCATGCTCATTTATACCTCAGCAACCGACGCTATTAACAAGACTTTACCTGGTTGAAAAATTCGACTCCAAGGAATGCTGAGCCGGAGTGGGAGATGGAAGTGGAAAGAGTGCAGGTTCGACAGGCGATTTGGATACCTTTACAGTGGAAGAGACATCTCGACCAAAGATTCCATTTGGAACCACCCTGCCCTAAGTCAACATCAAAAAAATTTAATAAAAACACAAAGATCAGAAATAAGCTAAATAGACATTTGGTCGGCTGGAAGTATTGCTTAAAAAAAAAAGCAGGAATGCTGAAGATTTTTTGAAGTAGCAACAGGAGTGGTAATCTGCACCAACAAGCCAAGATGACGTACTGCCTACCACACAAATGAGTAATGTGGAATATGAATTTCAGAGCCGGTGTGATGTCAGGTATGTGGACCGTACACCCCAATGCCTGGTGGGTCATATCAAACCGCGTGTCCCTTCGCCTGTTCACAATAGGAAAAATAGGGACCGTACTGAACCAGCCCATGTTTGTGAAACTTAGAACAGTGCCCAACATTATATGTGAATCAGTAATTGGACAGCACTTACTGAAAAATCCCAGGTGTGCTAGGAATTACACTAACAACCAATTTATCATTATCAGTCAGGCCCACAATGTGACTCAATTTTGCTTGCTGGAAGTCACATAAATTCATACACAGGCTCTGTCCTCTGCAGGCAAAAAGAACGTGTCCAGGCATTGCACTTTTCCAATTTAACAAAAACTTGGGGGGGGCAACCTGCCCTCGGTGCATTCTCCATGGTGATGCCTCAACCACAGACCATTTGCCAACTAATCAGAACCCTTGCAGTCTAGAGCACTGCCATGTCAGTGCCTTTACCAATCAGAATTCTCTTGCCAGCCAATTAACACTCCCTTCTCATGCAGTACAAATTGTTGTCCCCTTTGAAAATTGGTATTCTTGTGTCTTTCCTGTTGAATGCAAGACTAAAAGCTTCAACAGCTTGTGTTTTTTTTTGTAATACTCAAACAGCTAAATATTTCTTCATGAATCTCACTAGACTTTTTTTTTGCTTCAGCAGATAGGTTAATTGATGACAGCTGGGATAATCCAGGATTAGAGGAACAGCAATGATCAATCCTAGACTGGCTTTCGGCTCTTTGATGGTAATGCTGCAGTGAAATTGACACCGATGGCTGCCAACTTGAAAATTAACCAACCATCTGAGTGGCTCGGTCGAAATAGGTGGTTTACAATAAGCTGGTTGGGCAGCACGTGGACGCAGTGGTTAGCACTGCTGCCCCACGGCACAGAGGACATGGGTTCGATCCCGGCCTCGGGTCACTGTCCGTGTGGAGTTTGAACATTCTGTCCATGTCTGTGTGGGTCTCACCCTCATAACCCAAAAATATGTGCAGGGTAGGTGAATTGGCCATGCCAAATTCCCCCGTAATTGGGGGAAAGAAAAGAATTGGATACTCTAAAATTATTTTTAAAAATACAATAAGCTGGTTGAGGAGCAGTATACAGAAGGGCATTAAATCGGAATTACAAATAATTATATTGCGCTGAAAAGTACAAATTACTGATGATGGCTTGACATGCGACTCTGGAATG
>NC_052147.1:266233805-266343140 GCF_902713615.1 Scyliorhinus canicula
CTCTCCCCCTTCTTCCTCTCCTCTCCCCCCTTCCTCCTCTCCTCTCCCCCTTCCCCTCTCCTCTCCCCCCTCTTCCTCTCCTCTCCCCCCTCCTTCCTCTCCTCTCCTCTCCCCCCCTCCTTCCTCTCCTCTCCTCTCCCCCCCCCCTCCTTCCTCTCCTCTCCTCTCCCCCCCCCTCCTTCCTCTCCTCTTCCCCCCCCCCCCCCTTCCTCTCCTCTCCCCCCCCCCCTTCCTCCCCCCACTTTGCCCCAAGCTTGCTGGGTTCTGGACAGCCTTCTCCGAGGCAATGTCCAAGGCTGTGGGGGTGAGGGTGAAGCCATGCCCAATAGTGGCAATCTTCGGGGTATTGGAGCAGCCAGAGTTACACATGGGGAAGGGGGCCAACGCTTCCCTAATCGCACGCCGGAGAATCCTCCTCGGCCGGCGATCGGCAGCCTCGCCCACAGCTGCAGACTGGCTCGCTGACCTCTCGGAATCTCTCCACCTGGAGGAGAAAATAAGCACGCCACCCGAGGGTCAGAGGAAGGCTTCCTGGATACTCGGGGACAGTTTATCGGTCTGTTCCAAAACCTGTTCGAGGTCAGCAATGAGGAGTAAGTCAATAAGAATGTTAAAAAAAAAACAAGATACATGTGGTACCAAAAGACTGCGCAAGCCGGGGGGGGGGGGGGGGGGGGGACACGAGAGATGGTGGGGTGGGGGGGGGGGGTGGGGGGGTGCAACCCCCCCATTTTCTTCCCCATTCTGTCCTGAAAATAAAAGAAAAGCACAGCCGAAGCCAGCGGGGAAGGGGGGAGGGAGACAACAGGGAAGGGGTAGAAACCATAGACCGATCCAGAGGGCAACGAAATGCACATGGGGTCAGTGAAACGAAGGACAAAATAAACCTCTCTGTATAATAAAGGAAATTAGCGCGGGCGAGAAACCATATATATATATATATCACACACACACACACACACACACACACACACACACACACAACTGTTTCTAAATATGAGAAATGCCAATAAAAAGATTTCAAAAATAATTTGATTTGATGATTCGGGGTGCTCGGCTGTGTACTATACATTTTAAACTCCACCTTTCAAAGAGTCTGCAGATGAGGTCTCAGATGGCAATGTGCAATTTGAGGGTTTAAAACTGGTGCGTGGCTGAGTTATTGCAGGAAAGGTGGGGCATCAGGAAACACTTCTTCAGCCAAGAAGCTTTCACGTTTGGAGCTTATACCTTCTCCCTGTGTCTGCGTGGGTTTCCTCCGGATGCTTCGCTTTCCTCACACAGTCCAAAGCTGTGAGGTTAGGCAGATTGGCCACGCTAAATTGCTAGTGTCCAAGGGTAATTGGGGTTACAGGGTTACGGAGAGGGGGCCTGGGGGGGGGGGGGGGGGTGCTCTTTCAGAGGGTCGGTGCAGACCCGGTGGGCTGAATGGCCTCCTTCTGCACCGTGATGATTCTATGATTCGAAGATTTGAACTCGCGCGACCAAAAAGCTACTGAGACTTTCAAATTCGAGAGCGTCGCTGTGCATCATTCCAGTCTCCATATTCTTAAAACAGAAATGATGTCGAGGAAGTGGAACTTGATGCAAAAATAAAAATGTACATGAATGATTGATGCCAGAATGGAGACAATATATTCCTCACGCATGGCAAAATAGGTTGGGTCTTTCCTCTGCTGGAGGGGAGGCTGGGCTTGGGGTTTAAACAACATCAACAAAATTATGAAGCAGTTTGAAAGGTTAGACAGAGAAAATATTTGCACTTTGGAAGTGGTGGGGGGGGGGGGGGGGGGGGGGGGGGGGATGGGAGAGACAAAAACTAGCGGTCGTGAATGTAAGATAGCCGCCGAATAGTTTAGTTAGAGATTCGGGAAGAATTCACCATCGCAATGGGAGAGGTTGCGGTGAACAGCATAGATGGTATTGGAGGAAGTCATGTAAATACATAAGAGAAAACTAAGAAGTAGTTTAGATGATGAGGGTTTGGAGAAGCACAGACCAGTTAGGCCGAAAGTCCTGTTTCTCAACTGTTGACTATTTAATATATAGCGTCCCCCCCCCCCCCCCACCCCCCACCACGTGTCTGCACCTAACACCAGGAACAAGTGAGTCAGATTACTAAAATCTATACATTAAAACAACGCTGCAAATCAACATATGCCAAGAGTCAACTAAGGTGCAGGGGCACGACCGGTTGAATCCATTACAATCCCACGAGACACAACCTCCAAAAATATAAATAATTAATGGTCTACGATTCTGTGCAGTGAGTTAAGGGCTGGATATGAATTCCTCCACACCACCTGTGGTGACAGTGTAAACAACCTCCACTGTACAAATGATAAACTGCTTTGCAGAATCTCAACAGTATTGCTACGTGCAACGTGTAGCAACAGCAACTCTTTATTAATTTTATGTTAAAGATCATTCATCAATGCTCAACATCAAAGCTTATTGCAGTTTCTTTATTCTTTCACGGGAACCAAGTGGCCTGCTAGACTCTCGCAGAAGACAGTTGCCAGAATTGCTCAGAATCTGGAGTCAGGAGGGTTGATTTCCTTCTCTAATTGTGTTTTACGATAATCCGTGATTACCGATGGCCACTTTCAATTCAAGGTTCATTCATTGAATTTACCAGCTGCCACGGTGGGATTTGAACCCATGTCCCCAGGGCTTTAGTCTGAGCCTCTGGACCACTAGTCCAGTGACATTACCACAACGCCACTGTCTCCCTTTTAAAATTGGTGAAATTAAGGCAACATGTACTTATGTAGCGCCTCATGACATCACTTTGCACGGAATAAATTTGAGACTGGCTCTTGAGGCAGCCAGCCACTCAGATAACAACAGATAGAGAGTTCGGCTGGGGCGTCAGAGCGTCTCAGAGTTAGTGTCTGCGGGAGATCAAAGAGTAATGACAGAGCAATTAACGAGCCCTTTAATTGATCAGAATTACAGATTGTACATGTTAAAAATATCAACAGGAGCTGTGCTGTATATATATTTAAAATCATTAAGTGTCACGCCGAGGGAGCAAGCCAGTGACTCCAGATTATCCAAAATTACATTGTTACCCTAGACAATGTCGTGTGGAGAATGTAATTTTAGAAGAAATGAACAACAATCGTGTTCAATCACAAAGGCTGAGCTGACAGAAAGGGATGAGATTTCAAAGCAAAAAACTGAAATCATATTTTCAGGGCTAAAAGTTCAGAGGTAAGCGTTGGGGAGTTTAAACAAAGTGCCTGCACAGGGTGTGAGTGCACAGTCACCATACAACACTATTACCTCCGGGTCACTAACAACTCAGTTCCATCGTATTTCCCAATCTTCATGTTGCCCTATTGGAGAGGACAGCCTAGAGCCGAGATCGGTCCGATGGGATCCACTTGCCATATTCCGGTGATTAATTTGGATTTAAATGTTCCAGTCACGCGGACTGAAATGCCCCACAAATCCACGTGACCCATGGAGAGATTGAACACTCCTGAAGGAGAATAAGGAGGGCTGACACAACCCAGGGTTGATTAATAAGGAGATCAGGAGTTATGGGGAGAAGGCAGGAGAATGGGGATGAGAAAAATATCAGCCGTGATTGAATGGCGGAGCAGACTCGATGGGCCGAGTGGCCTAATTCTGCTCCTATGTCTTCTGGTCCAAGGTTTGAATCGTATGGATGGGTGCCCGGGAACTTGATTTTTCAACCTCCATTTTAAGGTATTCAATAGATGAAGGCAGCTTATGAGGTTCTGTTACGCTGAGTGGAAACGGTGGGCGGTAGGGGAGGGGAGAAAGTCAGGAATCTATGTTGATGTAAATACCTGGCAGCTGCCTTCACCGACAGCGCAGTGAAATATTTGCCAGGTGGGACTGTCAGATAACGGAAGAAAAGCTGATACGTTGAAACCAGAAACAAAACATTTCCCAGTCTGATCACTTGGCTGATTGACATGCACAGATCAGTCAAAAAAAAAAGTCCAGCTTGTTTTAACCGGTTTTGATTCTGACAATGAGTCACTGGTTAACACTGCCCTGATTCTACGCTAAGGAACACCGTGACCTTGCCTTGGGATAGTGCGATTGCCTTGAAATCCGAGAAGGGCTAGGGACTGAGAAAACTGTGCAAACTGAGTGTAACGATGCACTTTCAGAGACCCTATTAGAGAAAACAAACAGGATTAATAAGAATTGTTCAGCAGCCTCATGGTTGCACCTCGGTCCCAACAGGTGTCTTTGCGAGAGAGAGAGAGGACTCTTCCCCCCCCCACTCCGAGTCTCAACTGGTCCTCCAAGACAGGTGACCCTTACGTTGCTGTGTTGTCCTCGAAGGGGCAATCACCACAAATCACCATACTGCAGACGCTTCCCCACTCCCCCCAAACCTGCCTTTCCAATAGCTGCACTTCTAATAGACTGATGAGCATATAATGTGTGGGACCTACTTATGGAATTCCTACAGTACAGAAGGAGTCCATTAAGCCCAGCAAATCCGCACTGGCCCTTGCTCTGATAGAGTGCCCTACCTAGGCCCATCCCCCACTCCTAGCCCCGTAATCCCACCTAACCTTTTGGACAATTCAGCACGGCCAATTCACCTAAACTGCACATCTCTGGACTGTGGGAGGAAACCGGAGCACCCGGTTGAAACCCACGCAGACACGGAGAGAAAGTGTAAATTCCACACAGACACCCGAGGTCAGAATCGCACCTGGCGCTGTGAGGCAACAGTGCGAACCACCGTGCCACCATGCCGCCCGCTCTACTTGCAGAGATAAGTTACCAATCAAATGGCAAAGCGGGAGAGCTGGGCGATGCAAATCTGGCCTGGATTCAAACGGGAGGCTCTTGCTCATCTGTTACACCAGCACAGAAAGGTCAATCACACGCAAGAACTGCGAGGATTTCACTGGTACGTCTTAGCGAGGCAACCCCCAATATTATGGAAAAACCTCTCATGACTAAAGCAAATCAGAATGGTCTCCTTTTCCATTTTAACAGCATCAGGTTCAATGAATCCCCGGTCTGTCACATAGCCTGTCCATAATAACACAGCCCTGCCCACAAACAACCCCGCCCACACTCAGCCCCGCCCACAAACACACACACACACACAGTCCCGCCCATAAATACACACAACCCCTTCCAGGTACTCAGAGGCACCTAGCAACCATGGAACGTTCCGGATCTGAAAGTGGTACCTTCAGAATGAGTGCAGAATAAAATGTTACTCAAGATAGCTCAGCTTTGTAAAAATTCTTCAATAAGGTGTGGACATTGCTTCTAGTTTCCTGGACCGACAAGGGGGTAGTTTTCTCTTATTCATTTACAGGGGTGGGTGGGGGATTGTGGACATCACTGGCTAAGCTAGCATTTGTTGCCCATCCCTAATCGCCCTGGAGAAGGAGATGATGAGCCACCTTCTTGAACCGCTGCAGTCCATGTGGGGCAGGAGTTTAACACAGTGACAGTGAAGGAACGGCGACATTGTTAAGTCAGGATGGTGAACATGTTGATGGCTCAGGAATCGCTACATTCATATTGTTACTAAGTTTATTAGTCCCATCTTGCAATGCTCCGAGTCCATCCCTGCCTCTGAAATCGTACAAACATCTGAATTAGAAGCAGGAGTAGGCCACAAGCAGATCAGCCCTGATCTTATTGAATGGCGGAGCAGGCGGCCACTCGGCCCCTCGAGCTTGCCGCGCCATTCAATAGGATCATGGCTGATCTGATTGTAACCTCAACCCCACATTCCTGCTGACCCCCGATAATCTTTCACCCCCTTGTTAACCAACAATCTATCTAGCTCTGCCTTAAAAATATTCAAAGACTCTATTCTTAAGAAGGCAAATTGAATGTTGTCCTTCATTGCTAGAGGGATGGAGTTTAAGACTAGGGAGGTTATGCTGCAATTGGATAAGGTGTTCGTGAGGCCACACCTGGAGTAGTGTGTTCAGTTTTGGTCTCCTTACCTGAGAAAGGACGTACTGGCGCTGGAGGGTGTGCAGAGGAGAATCACTAGGTTAATCCCGGAGCTGAAGGGGTTGGATTACGAGGAGAGGTTGAGTAGACTGGGACTGTTGGAATTTAGAAGGATGTGGGGGGGGGGGGGGGGGGACCTTATAGAAACACATAAAATTATGAAGGGAATAGATAGGATAGATGATGGCAGGTTATTTCCACTGGCGGGTGAAAGCAGAACTCGGGGGCATAGCCTCAAAATAAGGGGAAGTAGATTTAGGACTGAGTTTCGGAGGAACTTCTTCACCCAAAGGGTTGTGAATCTATGGAATTCCTTGCCCAGTGAAGCAGTTGAGGCTCCTTCATTAAATGTTTTTAAGATAAAGATAGATAGTTTTTTGATGGATTACGGGTTATGGTGTTCGGGCCAGAAAGTGGAGCTGAGTCCACGAAAGATCAGCCATGATCCCATTGAATGGCGGAGCAGGCTCGAGGGGCCAGATGGCCTACTCCTGCTCCTAGTTCTTCTGTTCTTATGTTCCTCAAAAGGCAGTGGTAGCAGAGTCCCAGAGACTCACAACCCTCAGAGGGACGATGTTTTTCCTCACCACTGTGTTAAATGAACGACCCCCTTATTTCCTCGTCCTTGCCTCGATTATCTCTGGACGCTATTGTCCCAACGCTGGTAGCTGCCACCTCGCACCTTCTAAACTGGGCTCCACTCTCTCTACCCTATTATTTAAATAGAGAAAGACTGGAGAAAACTGCAGCGCAGAGGGTGTCTCGTGCTTAAATCACAAAAAGATAGCATCAAGTCCAGCAAGTAATCGAGAAGGCAAATGTAACAATGGCCTTTATTTCAAAGGGAATGGAGTATAAAAACTGGGAAGTCCTGCTAAAACTATACAAGGCACTAGTTAAACCACACCTGCAATGCCCTGAACAATTCTGGTACCGTTATCAAATGAGAAGTACACTGGCATTGGAGGCATTCTAGAGAAGGTTCGCAAAGTTGTGAATAGAGGGATTTTCTCCTGAGGAGAGATTGAGTAAGTTGGGTCTGTGCTCATTGGAGTTTAGAATAATCAGAAGTGACCTTATTGAGACATACAAGATTCTCAGAGACCTTGACAGGGTTGATGCTGAGAGGAGAGTAACTGGGGCTGGTTTAGCACAGGGCTAAATAGCTGGTTTTTAAAGCAGACCAAGGCAGGCCAGCAGCATGGGTTCAATTCCCGTACCAGCCTCCCCAAACAGGTGCCGGAATGTCTTCATTTGAATCCTACTTGTGACAATAAGCGATTTTCATTTCATTTTTCATTTTCATGTGGTCGGCCATTTAAGACAGAGACGTGGAGGAATTTCTTCTCTCAGAGGGTAGTGAATCCTCGGAATTCTTTACCGCAAAGGCCTGTGGAGGCTGGCTTGTTAAGAATGTTCAAGGCGGAGATATCTCTGGGGACCCGGTTAGAATCCCATGGTGGTAGATGGTGAAATTTGAATTCAATAAAAATCTGGAATTAAACATCCAATGATGGTCATGAACATTGTCGATTGTTTTTAATCAGCTATGCAATCGAGGGTGACAGGGACAAAGCAGCAAAGTGGAGTTGAGGATTACCATATTGTACCAGTAATGATCTAATTGAATGGTGGAGCAGACTCGATGGGTCGAGTGGCCGACTCATGCTCCTCTGTCTTATGGCCTAACAGGTACCAAGTTCCATTCCCCCATCATCCCTGACACTCATCTACTTACAGGCCCCTGGGCCTTACTTTTAAAATTGCTCCATGCCCTCGTTCCCTCCTGATCTCGAACTTTGGCCAGCTCTCCAAGTCCTCTACTTGCACAATTTTAATCACTATCCCTTTTTATTCTAAAAATTCGTTCATGGGATGTGGGCATTACCAGCATTTGTTGCCCATCCCTAATTGCCCTTGAACGGAGTGGTTTGCTAGGTCATTTCAGAGGGCATTGAAGTGTCAACCACATTGCTGTGGATCTGGAGTTACACATAGGCCACACCAGGTAAGGACGGCAGAATTCCTTCCCTGAAGGACATTAGTGAACCAGATGGGCTTTTACGACAATCGACAATGTTCATGAGCATCACTGAATGTTTAATGCCAGATTTTTATTGAATTCAAATTTCACCATCTACCATCGTGGGATTCGAACCGGGTCCCCAGAGAATTACCATGGACCTCTGGATCACTTGTCCAGAGACAATACCACTACACCACTGTTTCCCTGGTAGTCATGTCTCTTCAGCTCCAAGCTCTGAAATTCCTCCCTCAAACTTGTCCTCCTTTAAGACTGTCCTGAAACTATACCTCAACCAAGCTTTTGGTCACCTGCCCTAGAATCTCACCACGGGGCTCATTCATGGAATTCAGGTTTGACAATCATCCCCAGGAGGTAACATGGGACATTTCTACCACATTCAAGGTTATGAATAATCCCGTGCCGGCTGCGGTAATCCATGAAGGCCCCACCCCTCCAGCCTTGCCCCTCGCCTGAGGTGTGGTGATCCTCAGATTAAATCACCGCCAGCCAGCTCTTTCCCCCCCTCCTCAAAGGGGAAATCAGCCTATGGCCATCTGGAACTATCGCGACTTTACCTCACCTTTTATAGAAATAAAAATTGTTCCCAAGTCAGCCTGTGGGAGGCACAGCACAACAACGGATTTGCATGTCTGCGTTTTATCCTTTAGCACGCTATGCCCAAAGAAATGTTTAAAGTTGAATATCAATTCAAGAAACAAATGCAATCAGCTCACAAATTTGCACGATGTAACGTTTGATTTGAAATCGCAATCTCAAGACTGTTCCAGCAGAGGGAGCTCATTCACCACAGAACAGTGGCAGGTCCAACTGAGGGCCAACAATTTTCGAACTTCAGAGAGCATTTAAAAAGTTACTGAGTTTTGTGCAGAGGCTTAAGACAGGTTTCTGTAGCTCAGGTTAGGAGGGCAGGAGGTGTGGGGGGAGGGTTGCAGAGAGATAAATAAAAGCTAGCAAGTTCTCTGCTCTTGATCATAATCCAGGAGGGTGGATAGCACAGTGGTTAGCACTGTTGCTTCACAGCTCCAGGGTCCTGGGTTCGATTCCTGCTTGGGTCACTGTCCGTTTGGAGTCTGCACATTCCCCCCGTGTCTGCATGGGTTTCCTCCGGGTGCTCCAGTTTTCTCCCACAAGTCCCGAAAGACGTGTTGTTAGGTGAATAGGATATTCTGAATTCTCCCTCTGTGTACCCGAACAGGTGCCGAAATTTGGCGACAGTAACTTCATTTTGCAGTATTGATGTAAGCCTACTTGTGACAATAAAGATTATTAAATGCTGTAACTACCAGCCAGGTACTTGTCCAGGCTCAGACATGAAGAATTAAAACACAGGCATAGTACTGGGTATGGTTTCAAATCCTTTGGCATTGCACTGGACTCTCCAGGAATTAAAAATCAATCCTCATGGACATTGCTACATGCACCCAGGAAAATTCATTGGGCTGCTCTGCATTTTCATTTCCTTTGAATACTGGTTGATATTGATTGTAAATATATTGACAAGAAGTTTTTTTTAAAGTTGTTTGGCGGTGTGGGGCTGTTGGGGGAAGGTGGTAATGTGATGAAATCTCCATGAAGACAGTCAATGAGTTTTTTTTTACTGCATGGTATGAGAGTATCACTGGCTCGGCCAACATTTATTGCCCAGCCCCAATTGCGCAGGAGAAGCTGGTGAAGAGCTGCCTTCTTGAACTGCTGCAGTCCACCTGGTGTAGGTACGCCCATGGTGCTGCCGGCAATATGTTTTGTCCCTGGGCATTTCTGTGACTTCACGGCAGTGAAGGAACAGCGATTCATTCCAAGTCAGAATGGTGTGTGGCACGACGGGGAACTTGCAGACAGGAGCATTCCCATTCTCCCATTGCCCTCGTCGCAGGTTTGGAAGGTGCTGTCGAAGGAGCATTGGGGAGTTGAGTTTGTAAACCATACACGTTGCTGCAATGGGCGGTGGAGGGAGTTAACGTTTAAGGTGGTGGATGGGGTGCCAATGTTTTGCCCGAGATGACGGCGAGCTTCAGGTGTTAGAACTGCATGTATTCAAAACAGGTGGAGGGTATTCCCTCACACTCCTGACTTGTGCCTTGTAGATGCTGGACAGGCTCTGCGGAGTCAGGGGGTAAGTTACTCGCTGCGGGATTCCCAGGGTGCTGACCTGGCAACTCTTGTTACCAGAAATCACCGGGCATCTGTAGAATTCGACTCCAATAGGGTCCAACAAAACAGTCAAATGTTACCAGGACAATGGTTTGGTCGTCACAGAGGCACGTAGCTCCAGGCATGTGAGCTGATCATTTCTGGATGACTCTATTGCCCTCTTGTGGCGAAATGAATTGGCAACAAGCAGCGATTATGCAACACCACACCCACGTGGTGAGGAGCTCCGCCACATCATGATGATTGGGAAGATTTCTGATCTGAGATGAATATAAATCTCTGCAGATTCTGCTGTCCTAAACGGTAAGGCTACACTTCATGCCCTCTGAGGTAGGTCACCAATGAAAGTTGCCACAAATCACAGGATCAAGAGAACTGGAGTGACGAGTAATCCTGTTCTCAACAAACATGCCAATGGGTGAAAGTACCATTGGAAAATTCAGCGACTGACAACTGAAGTAATTTTACCCAATGACCCACCCATTAGGTCTTGAGAGGCATCATCTACAAATGGGCCAGAACAGATAAGGGGTTAGGTGTAATCAGGAATAGACACATCCAAACTCGGCCGAGACATGCAAAGGATACTATAGTTCAGCAGAGCTCGCAAGGCAAGTTGGCCAACAAGCAAATGTGTTCAAAGCCTGTGGCAAGCAAGGCAACAAAGTGATAGAATGCCAGATTCAGTATCTGCCACTTGGTGATGGGAGATCCAGGACGGAGCCCGAATGAGGCAGAAAGCGCTCGCTAAGTTAACTTATATTCAGGTGAAGTGAAAAGGAGCACAATTAGCCCTACGTTAGAGAAAGGGAAAGAACAACAAGTTAGAAATTTCACTCAATTCTGTTCCAGAGACGTGTGGTGCACATTAAATGAAATGAAAATCGCTTATTGTCACGAGTAGGCTTCAAATGAAATTACTGCGAAAAGCCCCTAGTCGCCACATTCCGGCGCCTGTTCGGGGAGGCTGTTACGGGAATCGAACCGTGCTGCGGGCCTGCTTGGTCTGCTTTCAAAGCCAGCGATTTAGCCCAGTGTGCTAAACAGCCCCTACATGAGAGGGACGTTCGGAAGACAGGATAGAATAACCATCCGGTTGAATTCCTACTATTTACAAGTTTGGGCTTGGTTATAGTGGAGCAGACTCGATGGGCCGAATAGCCTAATTCTGCACCTATGTCTTACGGTCTTATGAAATGTATAGAGGCGGAAGACTGACCAGAAATCCATAGGAAGTCAAGGCTGAGGGTGACAAAATATGGATGAGAATTTCCTCAGCAAATCGGCTAATGCGACATGGAGGCAGGCAATGCATCTGTGTACAATGTATCTCAACTGATGTCATCAAAACAGATTGTTCAGCTATTGTCACGTTGCTACTTCTGCGAACGGGTCACTTGCCAAATTCTCTCACATAGCAACAGTGACTACACTTAGAAACGGGGCATAATTGGGTGTGAAAATGGTTTGGGAATGCAAAAGATGCTGGAGATTTTGTTTGATCTTTCCTGCTTACCTTCAGAGCCGGAAGGTCACTGGGCGGCTCTGTGGGTGCTGAAGACAAAGAGAGCTTTGGAATTTGAGAATATGGTGCCATCTCCTTCTCATTCAGATCATCACTGGAAAAATAGACAAAGAATGCAGAGATTTTGACAGATTGACAACTCAAAAGAGCCAGGACAATCTCTGGCTTTATAAAATACATAAATAGTATGTAAATGAACTCAACCTGACAAGGCCTTGGTGAGATTACATCTGGAGTAGTGTTGCAGCTTTGGTCTCCTAGTCCATGAAAGGATATACTTGCCATGGAGGGAGGGCAGCGGAGGTCCACCAACCAGATGCCTGGGATGGCATGGATTGTCGGAAGAGGAGAGATTAGCTCGATTGGCCTGTATTCACTGGACTTTAGAAGAATTAGAGGGGATCTCACTGTAATGGATAAAACTCTGTCAGGGCGGAGCAGACTGGATGTTGTTTCCTGTGGCTGGGGGTGGTCAAGAACAAGGGGTCACGGTCTCAGGACATGGGGCAGGCCATTCAGGACCGAGATGAGATGAAATTTGTTCATTCAGAACATGGTGACCCTGTGGAATTCTCTATCAAAGAAGGCTTTGGAGGCTGAATATATTGAAGAAGGAAATAGACAAGTTTCTAGACACTAAGGGTGTCAAGGAGTACGGGGAGAGAGCTGGGGTATGGGGTTGAAATAGAGTATCAGCCATGATCATATTGAAGGACGGAGCAGGCTCAAAGGGCCGAATGGCCTCCTCCTGCTCCTATTTTCTATGTTTCAATGATCTATGGACTTTATTACAAAATGTGGAGTGCGGCAGATCTTTCACTTCTGTTCCCTAAATTTAGCGGACCTGCATTTTGCAGCGTATTGTAACTATTTCTACACTGAAACGTTCCCAATAGTGCAATACATCATTTTATACTTTATTCTGGTTTTAATGATCCTCTCTAACTCTGTTGTGAATTATGACATTGTATTTATGTCATCATTACAATCTGGCTTATGCTGGCATGATGATTCTGCAATAAACCAACCGTTCATCAAAATGTTGGGCATCTTGAAGAAAATTGCGTTCATTCAGGTTTATTAAATCAGGGTGACTATCCTATAGCCTGCACCAGGCCTCTAAACCTGCCATACCCCTCCCCCAAAAGGTCAACATTTTAACTCCATTAACTCATTCGCTACATTCCCAATTGCACAAAGCCCCATAAACATTTGTTCCCTCAGATGGATGATCAAAAACATTTTGTCAATTGCTGAATAAAACTCTTTCCCCATTCTTTGCTGTGTCAAATAAATTCCGACTCTGGTCTTCTCTCCTGCCTCCACTCTCCCCAACCCCTCTCGTCTCTCACTACCCCCTCCCCCCCAACCTCAACACCATCCACAAGACCAAAGACATAGGAGCAGAATTAGGCCACACGGCCCATCGCGTCTTCTCCACCATTCAATCATGGCTGATATGTTTCTTATCCCAATTCTCTCTGATCCCCTTATTAATCAAAAACCTATCTATCTCTGTCTTAAAAACACTCAGTGATTTGGCCTCCACAGCCTTCTGTGGCAAAGAGTTCCACAGATTCACCACCCTCTGGCTGAAGAAATTCCTCCTCATCTCTGTTTTAAAGGATTGTCCCTTCAGTCTGAGGCTGTGCCCCCAGGTTCTATTTTTTCCTACTATAAATAACATACAATAATTTTCACTGTCACAAGTAGGCTTACATTAACACTGCAATGAAGTTACTGTGAAAAGCCCCTAGGCGCCACATTCCAGCGCCTGTTCAGGTACACAGAGGGAGAATTCAGAATGTCCAAATTACCTAACAGCACATCTTTCAGGACTGTGGGAGGTAACCAGAGCACCCGGAGGAATCCCACGTAGACACGGGGAGAACGTGACAGTAACCCAAGCCGGGAATCGAACCTAGGAGCCTGGCACCGTGACGCAACAGTATTAACCACTGTGCTACCATGCCATGCATAGTGGAAACATCCTCTCCACGTTCAGTCTATCTAGCTCTCTCAGTATCCTGCAAGTTTCAATGAGATTCCCCCATCATCCTTTTAAAATCTATCGAGTACAGACCCAGAGTCCTTAACCACTCCTCATACACCAAGTCCTTCATCCAGGGATCATTCTTGTGAACCTCCTCTGGACACTCTCCAAGGCCAGCACATCCTTTCTTAGATATGGGGCCCAAAATTGCTGACACTATTCCAAATGGGGTCTGACCAGAGTCTTTTACAGCCTCAACAGTATATCCCTGCTCTTGTATTCTAGCCCTCTCGACATGTATGCTATCATTGCATTTGCCTTCCTTACTGCCAACTGAAACTGCACGTTAACCTCAAGAGAATCTTGAACTAGGACTCCGAAGTCCCTTGGTGCTTCTGATTTCCGAAGCCCTTTCCCGTTTAGAAAATAGTCTCTGCCTAAATTCCTCCTTCCAAAGTGCATAACCTCACACTTTTCTACATTGTATTCCATCTGCCACTTCTTTGCCCACTCTCCTCGGCTGTCCCCAACATTTTATCCCACATCCATGTAAGCATAACCGATGTATCAGCTGAACAGGTCCGACCACCAGGCGAGAGGCAAATGATCTTCACAAAAGCATTCCAATCCAGAAGTACGACAACGATAACAAGCAGGAAAATAGATCCCCGGGTATGGTGGAGGCTGCCTACGGTTAAATAATCCCGGCAGCGGTGGGTCATGGGCAGTTTGGAGCCTCAATCTTAACCATCTGTGTGTCCGGAAGTGGGATGCCACAATAAGAAAGTCAGATAAGAGTGCTGAGTACGTGGATAAATATTAATTACTTTGCGGAGAGTAGGCACACTTGGGATGTTTCTTCGTCTGGGGGAGGGGACATGGTTTAATCAAGAGGGGTCTCCCATTTCAGACTGACATGAGGAGAATCCCTCCTGCTCACTCTCAGGGGGGTCTTTAATCTGTGAAATTCTCTTCTGCAGTGACTGTGTCATTGATTATATTCAAAGACCAAGTGGGACTGATTTTGGATTGACAGGGGAGCAAAGGGTTATGGAGGGCTGGGGGGGCAGGGCAGGAAGGAAAGTGGACTAAGACCACAACCTTGGGATCGTTGTCTAGCTTTCGCTGCTAGCCTATTCCAGTTAATTATTTTGTCATCGTGTCGAACCACTTACCCCCTTCACAAATGTTTGACCCTCAACTGCATTGCAGCAAAGGTTTTACCCTAAAAGTACTTACAGATTGAACGGAGTGCTGACTGGATTGGGTTTCACTGGACCCCAGGAACCTTGTCTCTCTGGGATGTTACTAGTCAATAAAATGGTGTCTGTGGCTCTTGATCCCCTGTTTAAAATATAAACGATAGCATGATCACAATGTACTACCATCAGATATAGGAGTTATTACGATCGCAGACCAGACCCCAACAGTGGCTAGGATACAGGACCGAAACCCCAATGTATAGTTTACTTGAAAGACTGTAATTGCATGACGAAATAGGGCTCGAGTAATTTTAAAACAAAGCTTTAATATAACAGCTTACAGTTTACACCTTAAACACTACTATTCAATTTCCCATTAAACAACATGAAAACAAACATACAGATCTCAATCCATCAACTGTGGGAGAATTGTGGACTCAATTCTTTTTAAACCAACACAATCTAACCCCAGGTTTTCAACCCTTAAATTGCCCAATAATCCAATTTTCCTAACATTTTCCAATCGTCACAGAGTCTACTGGCCATTGCTACATTGACCGTCTTGAACATTAATTATAACCCATCACCTCTGCTCTGTGACCCACATTGGCTCCCTGACCCATCCTCTCCTTCCTTTTCAGGTCCTCCGTGGACTTGTCCTACCAGGTCTCTGTAATCAGCTCCAGCCCCACAGTTCTCCGAGATATCTCTGCTCCTCCCGCAATTTCAATTACTCACCACTGACGGTCAGGTCTTCAGCTACCATCACCTCAAGCTCTAGAATTCCCTCTGTAAACCTGACTTTCCAGCTCTCCCTTCTCTTTCAAGATACTCTCTATTTTACCCTTTTGAGCAAGAATTTTGTCACCGGCTTTTATATCTCACGTGACTCCGTGACAAATTTTGTTTGATAACAGAAACTGGGAGCTTGGTGGAGTAACTTATCCCAAAGCCTGTCCACCACTTTCAAGGCACAAGTCAGGATTGTGATGGAATAATCGGCCACTTGTCTGGATGAGTGCAGTTCCAACAGCACTCTAGAAGCTCGACACCATCCAGAATAAAGCAGGCCACTTGATTGGCACCCAATCCATAAACATTCACTCCTTCCACCACCGATGCACAGTGGCACCAGTGTGTACCGTCTACTAGATGCATTGCAGGAACTTACCAAGGCTCCTTAGGCAGCACCTTGCAAACCCGTGACCTCTAACACCGAGAAGGACAAAGGCAGCAGATGCATGGGAACATCGCCACGTTCACGATCCCCCCCCCCAAGTCACACGCTATCCTGGCGTGGAAATATATCACCGTCCCTTCACTGTCACTGGGTCAAAAAATTGAAACTCCATTCCTAACAGCCTAGTGGGTGTAACCTACGCCACATGGGCAGCAGTGGTTCAAATAGCCAGCTCATCACCACCTTTTAAGGGCAATGGGTAATAAATGCTGGCCATATCCCAGAGTGAATCAGGATTCTCAGGGGAAGCTGGGAAGAGCATTGGAAAAAAAAAAGATATTCTGAAAGGAATTAATTACGGCCCCCAAAATGAAAATTCTACAGTGAAAAAGTTGTGTTCTGACCTGCAGCTGAAGGCTGTGTCAAACAGGTTAGAGTTATTTTCATTCCATCTGGTATCATCTCGCGCCACCTGGGAAGAAAAATGAAAAACTCTTATTATGAAAGAATCAGAACAATAACCCACACATTATTAACAGGGAGAGAGTGTATGGCACATAAGCCCCTCGAACCATACCTCACTGTCCTTCTAATATAATTACATAAATCTACAGCCCTGCCCCGAAAAAAAACATCAAATTTTTAAGATTAAAATTTGAACAAAACATTTTACACCAGCACTTAATTCAAAAGTTCCCAGTCAGTCCAGGTTTATATGACTTGCACACAATTTTACACATCAACAATTCGGATTCCTTCACATGCATTGCAACATGTCGCCGATTGACTGGACTGTGCACAACACAGGGAGTGCATGTTAAATCCAATTTATCAAGATCCCCAGTTTCAAGTCATATAAATTCGACCAATTCGGAGTGTGATTTTCTCTGAAGTGCTTATTTAGGTGAACGTTAGAGGTTCCCAACAGTTAGGAATCCAGTCACACACACCGGGACCACAGCTGTGACCAGCGTAGGGCCGGCACTGGGGCAATCCTGGTCATAACCATTCCAATGGGCCAAAGTGTAAGGGTCTTTCTTGTTTATTCTTCGTCTATTCCATTTCTTCCCCCTTTCTTTTATTTTTGCCATTACATTTTTGATCCATGGATGATTTATGGACATGTGTCTTTAAGGTGGGCTGCTATTTTAATTCAAGCAGAAGAAAGCAATGACCTGTGCCTTTAATTCAAATCAAAGGATCCAGAAGGCTGAACTGATTTAAGTTGTGGGCCGACACCAATGACAGAGATTGGCTGAGACTCTGTTTGACGGAATTGGCTGGTGGCCCGTGAATTGGCCCAAAAAGCTGTGTTCTGCCCAGTAACAGGTGGTGATTGGATATTATCCCTCTGGGATGTTTTTCAGTTCCATATTAGTTTCACTTTTGATTCTGGCATTGGAGGTGAAAGATCCGAGCAAGTCCTCTCCAGAAAATTGCTGTCAAGCCTTTTCAAAGTAGATCCAGCTAACTAACTCTTTCTCTCACTCCAATAAGCCTGTGGGTGAAGGGCAACACGATGGCACAGTGGTTAGCGTTGCTACCTCACAGCGCCGAGGTCCCAGGTTCGATCCCCACCCTGGGTAACCGTCCGTCTGGAGTTTGCACATTCTCCCAGTGTTTGCGTGGGTTTCACCCCCACAAACCTAAAGATGTGATGGGTAGGTGGATTGGCCATGCAAAACTGACCCAAAAAAAAACAAAAACAAAATTTAAGCCTGTGGGTGTTGGATTCCAGGGCCTGAAGGCAGATCACAGAGCAGAAGCTAAATCTGATGAAACAGGGACTCGCCAGGAAAATGGAGTGTACAGGCTGCAAAACAAGGACTGTGATTCCCAAGCTTACTGTGGAGAAAGGCTGCAAGGACCCACCACCTTGAAACAGCAACATCCCAATGGCTTAGTGATGTAAGTCAAGGAATAAGTATTGGCTTGGACACCAAAGACAACTCCCCTGCTCTTCTTCGAATAATGCATCGGGACCTTTAATATCCACCCGAGAAGACAGATGGGGCCTTGACATAATATCTCATCTGAAAGGTGGCACCTCCAACACACAGAGTGTGGCACTGGAGGGCCGGCCTGGATTTTGACCCTAGAATGGGACATGAGCCACAACATCTGACCGAGGAGCGAAAACGCCATCCTGAAGCCAGAGGAAACGCCTGGGCTCAAATGCCTTTCCAGCTTCACTGGTTGGCAGCAATTCCTATCCATAGAAGGCCCAGTCCATTATATTCATCGCAGCCTATCAAAATGCTCAGTTAGATTTTACACAAGATCATGGATGTGGATATCAGATTAGCAAGCTGCAGAAACAAGGACTGGGACATTCTAGCCTCACCGCAATAGGTTCCTCCGTGACGGATGTGGCGAGCCATTTGAATGTCCATGGACTCCGACGGGACTGGAGGACCCTGCCTGTGGGAAGGGCTGGAAAATTCCAGCCACGGGCTACAATTCCGGCACAGTCAGCTTACCAGGTGAGATAAATGCAGCTAGGAAAGATCTTAAAAATATATGTAAACCTAAATACATGCAACTGTTAACTGCTTTAATATATTAAGATAGAAGACTGTTGGACTTCCGGTGGTGGCTATGAAGGAGTAAGTCGCACATTTGGTGGCTCCCGCTCAGGTCGGACCTTTGGACATTTTCCCCCGATTTCCTACCAGACTTGAACTGTAAAACTTATGACAGAGGCAATTGTGTACTGAATTCCCACATCGGTGCATGGAGAGAAGGACCAGAAGTGCTCGGAAAGGCAGAAACAGAGAAGGCTTGGGCTGAAGCTGCAGAAGGAGACAGCATGACGGAGGACAGGACCTCTGGTTTATCGACCCAGCGGTCAATGGAGCAGCTGATGCAAGTTATTCAGGAAGGCTTTGCGAAGCTGAAACGGGACTGTTTGGACCCGATAAAAGAGTCGATTGAGCGGTTGGAGCTTAGATTGGACGCCCAAGATCGGGCAATCCAGCAGGTGGAGAAGGCGCTGGCTGAGCCGGAGGAACATCAAACTGCGGTGGAGTTGGAGGTGGGGATGCTGAGAGACCAGCAGAAGCAGCTCCTGGAGAAGGTGGAGGACCTAGAGAATAGGTCACGCTGGTGGAACTAGTGAATCGTTGGGCTCCCGGAGGGGTCCGAAGGAGCGGACGCTGGGGCATACATCGCAGATACGTTTGAGAAGCTGCTGGGGGATGGGGCATTCTCCCAGCCCTTGGAGGTGGACAGGGCTCACAGAGCACTCGGGAGGAAGCCGTGAACGGGAGATCCCCCCCCCCCCCCCAGATTAGGTTGATCCTTTTTAAGAAAAAGGTGAAGTTCGGACTGTTGCATTCGGCCCGTCTCTGGGTCACATACGAGGAACAGCACTTTTATTTCGAGTCGCCTGAGGACGCGCTGGACTTTGTAAAAAGGAAAGGACTGGTGGTGGACTGAGAACTTTTGAACTTTGCTGCAACATTCATGTTTTTTTTTTCATTTTGTTTCTCTGTTCTTTTAAAAAATTGTTTCTCGTTTTTCATTTTGTGGAAGCTGTTTGTAATGCCTTCTGCATTGATTTGGGGCCAGTGGCAGAGCTGAGTGAGTTAGGGTTTTAATTTGCACTGTTGGGGGATGGAGGTGTGCTTGTTTAGATTTTGGTGTTTTTCTGTTGGGCAATTGTGTGGGGATTGTTGGACATTGGAGTGTGTTTGTATGAGCGGGGAGGAGAGGGTGGGGAGAGAACAATAGGTGGGAGACTATCCGGCACCAGGGATGGGGGCCACCAAGCTAGCTGGGCGGGCTAGCTCACGAAAGCGCAGTGGGGGGTGTGCATATGTTCGGTTTATCAAAGGGCTGGGGTTACAGAGTGTTGTTACTGGGGGGGGGAGGGGGGGAATGTTCTGCTGATGAGGGAGGGACTTGAGCCAAGGGACAGAGAGGAGATTGGGGGCGGAGGCTGCCGGTGGCGGGCCGGTGGAGGCGCGGAGCATGGGCTGGAGGTGGGCCAAAAAAAGGGGCTGGCTGATCGGCGAGGGGGGGAGGGGGGGAATGAGCCCCCCAAACTAGGCTGATCACCTGGAATGTTTGAGGATTAAATGGGCCGGTGAAGAGGGCACTGTGTTCGCGCAACTTTGGGGACAGAAGGTGGACGTGGTAATGTTACAGGAGACTCCCCTTAGAGTAACTGACCAGATTAGATTGAGGAAAGGCTGGGTCAGTCAGGTCTTTCACTCGGGACTGGATTCAAAGACGAGAGGGGTCGTGATCCTGATCAATAAGCGGGTGGTGTTTGAGGCGGGTAGAATAGTTTCGGATGTGGGAGGTCGGTACATTATGGTCAGTGGGAAACCGGAGGGGGTGCAGGTGGTATTAGTAAATGTGTATGCGCCAAATTGGGATGATGTGGAGTTTATATAAGAGGATTCTGGGGAAGATACCAGACCTGGACCCGCACAGGTTGGTCATGGGAGGGGACTTTAACACAGTCATTGACCCTGGCTTGGACTGGTCAAGCTTGAAAACGGACAGGGTGCCAGCAATGGCAAAGGAACTAACAGGGTTCATGGAGCAAGGGGGGGGGGGGGGGGGGGGGGGGGGGGGGGGGGAGAACTGGCAGGGTTGACCTGCAGGTTAGTAAAGACAGTAACCAGCGCCTGCCCTGGAGGTTAGATATGGGATTTTTGGCTGATGAAGGGGTGTGCGAGCGACTGAGGAAATGTATTCAGAACGACCTGCAGGTCAACGACACGGGGGAAATTTCAGCAGCGGTGGTCTAGGAAGCACTGAAGGCGGTGGTCAGAGGAGAGCTGATCTCGATATGGGCCCATAGGGAGAAGGTGGACAGGGCAGAGACGGACCGACTGGTTAAGGAGATACTACAGATCGATAGGAGGTATGCGGAGACCCCAGTGGCAGGGCTTTTAAAGGAATGGCGGAGGCTACAGGCGGAGTTCGGCTTGATAACCACAGAGAGGGCGGTGGAGCAGCTGAGAAAGGAGACGGGGGCGATCTATGAGTATGGAGAGAAAGCCAGCAGAATGCTTGCACAGCAGCTTAGAAAGGGGGAGGAAGCCAGGGAGGTGGGGAAAGTAAATGACGGAGATGGGAAACTAGTTGGAGATTCAGCAGGGGTGAATAAGGCGTTTAGGGATTTCTACAGTAGGCTGTATAGGTCGGAACCCCCTCCGGGGCCAGAGGGGATGAGGCACTTCTTGGGAGGGCTGAATTTCCCAAAGGTGGACAGGGAGCTAGTAGAAGGGATGGGGTCCCCGATCGGGTTGGAAGAGATAGTGGAGGGTCTGAAGGCCATGCAGGCTGGTAAAGCCCCGGAGCCGGACGGGTACCCAGTGGAGTTTTATAAAAAGTCTGGGATATTGGGGTCGGTGTTGATAAGGATGTTCAATGAGGCAAGGGAAAGAAGGGTGCTGCCCCCGACGATGTCACAGCCACAATTTCGCTGATTCTGAAACGGGACAAGAACCCGGTGCTGTTTGGTCCTACAGACCGATATCCCTGTTGAATGTAGACGCCAAACTGCTGGCCAAAATGTTGTCCTCCAGGATTGAGGATTGTGTTCCGGACGTTATTGAGGAGGACCAGACGGGGTTTGTTAAGGGTAGGCAGTTGGTGGCCAATGTAAGAACGCTGTTAAATGTGATCATGATGCCCCCGGAAAGTAGGGAGGTGGAGGTACTGATCGCAATGGATGCAGAAAAGGCTTTTGATCGGGTAGAATGGGATTATTGTGGGTGGTACTGGGGCGGTTCGGATTTGGGCGGGGCTTTATCGACTGGGTCAGGTTGCTGCATCAGGTTCCTGTGGCAAGTGTACGAATGAATAGGACAACATCAAACTAGTTTAGACAGCACTGGGATGACCCCTCTCCCCACTGTTGTTCGTGCCAGCTATAGAGCCATTGGCGATTGCTCTGAGAGCCCCAAGGGGCTGGAAGGGGTGGTCCGGGGCGGGGGGGGGGGGGGGGGGGGGGGGTGTTGGGGAGATGGAGCACAGAGTCTTGCTCTATGCAGACGACCTGCTTCCATATGTATTGGACCCATTAGAGGGGATGGAAGAAATCATAAGGATTCTAAGGGAATTTGGCTGGTTTTCGGGGTATAAGCTAAATATGGGGAAAAGTGAGATGTTTGCGGTCCAGGCGAGGGGACAGGAGAGGCGATTGGGGAGCTGCCGTTTAGATTAGTAGGGGGAAGCTTTAGGTATCTAGGCATTCACGTGGCGCCGGAATAGGACCGGCTGCATAAATTAAATCTGGCCCGGCTAGTAGACCAAATGAAGGACGAATTTCGGAGATGGGACGCGCTCCCATTGTCATTAGCTGGGAGGGTGCAGACGGTGAAGATGACGGTCCTCCCGAGATTCCTGTTCGTGTTTCAATGTCTCCCCATCTTTATTCTGCGGTCCTTTTTTAAACGGGTCACAAAGTGATCTCTGGCTCTGTTTGGGTGGGTAAGACCCCGCGGGTAAGGAAGGTAATGCTTGAGTGGAGTCGGGGAGAGGGCGGGCTGGCACTGCCAAATTTTAGTAACTATTACTGGGTGGAGAATATAGCCATGATCAGGAAGTGGGTGGTGGGGGAGGGGTCGGCATGGGAGCGTATGGAGGCGGCTTCATGCAAGGGTACCAGTTTGGGGGCGTTGGTAACTGCGCCTCTGCCGTTCCTGCCAGCGCGGTACTCCAACAGCAGCCCCGTGGTGGCGGCCCTGAGCGTCTGGGGGAAATGGAGGAGACATGTTGGAGCAGAGGGAGCATCGGTCTGGTCCGCAATCTAATAATCACCGGTTTGCCCCGGGAAGTATGGATGGGGGGTTCCGGATATGGCGGAGAGCTGGGATTGAGAGGATGGGGGATATGTTTATAGAGGGGAGCTTTCAGAGTATGAGGGCGCTGGAGAAGAAGTTTGGGTTGGCGAGGGGAAATTAATTCAGGTATCTGCAGGTGCGGGACTTCCTAAGTAAACAGGTGTCAACCTTCCCGCTCCAACCGCTAAGGTGGGATTCAGGACAGAGTAGTTTCCAGAGAGTGGGTAGGAGAAGGGCGCATCTCGGACATTTACAAGGAACTTATGGGGTCAGAGGAGACACAGACCGAGGAGCTGAAGCACAAGTGGGAGGAGGAGCTGGGAGGAGAGATAGAGGACGGTCTATGGGCGAACGCGTTGAGTAGAGTCAACACGTCGTAACATGTGCCAGGCTCAGCCTGATACAATTTAAGGTCGTTCACCGGGCTCACATGACAGTGGCCCGGATGAGCAAATTCTTTGGGGTGGAACACAGGTGTGCAGAGTGTGCGGGAGGGCCAGCAAACCATGCCCACATGTTCTGGACATGTCCGATGCTTAGGGGATTTTGGCAGGGGTTTGCGGATGTCATGTCCACGGTGTTAAAAACAAGGGTGGCACCGAGTCCAGAGGTGGTGATTTTCGTGTGTCGGAAGACCCGGGAATCCAGAAGGAGAAAGAGGCAGACGTTCTGGCCTTTGATTTCCTGGTAGCCCGGAGACGGATACTATTAGCTTGGAGGGACTCAAAGCCCCTGAAGTCGGAGACCTGGCTATCGGACATGGTAGCTCTCTCTGGAGAAAATCAAGTTCGCTTTGAGAGGGTCACTGTTAGGGTTCGCCCGGAGGTAGCAACTGTTCATCAACTTCTTCGCGGAAAATTAATCGTCAGCAGAAGGGTGGCGGGGGGGGGGGGGGGGGGGGGGGGGGGGGGGTTAGTTTAGCTTCGAGTAGGGGATTAATAAAGGTGGGAGCTGTCAGGGAGGGAGACGGCTTTTGCACTATGTTTATGGTTTCATGTATTGTTTATTGTGTTGTTGTTACAATACCAAAAATACCTCAATAAAATGTTCAATTAAAAAAAGATATAAGACTGTTTAGATATTTCCAATTCCGCCCCTATTTTGAAACTTGTCATAATGCAAGCAGGCAAGTTGTTTAGATTTTTTTTTTTTTAAACCCTCGTAAATGTTTTACCTTCACAGGAACCTCCGCCTGCACTTTCAAATTGTTACTTTTCATGTCGTCGGAAAGCCCCGGGCACGAGGCATTGGCTGTGTTCTTGAGGTCCTTATCCAAAAACTTCACAATTTCATCCTGACACAAACAGACGACATTTTAAAATGAAGCACCCTTCCAGACAGACGTTTTGCCCAAACTCCAATACTATCAATATCATCACTATCAGAGAAGTCCTCATTCCGAGGATTCAAAATGTTGGCGTGATGCCATCGTCTCCTCTGGGGCCAAGAAAGAGTTTGAACTACTCGTTGATACCATAAGACATAGGAGCAGAATTAGGCCACTCGGCCCATCGAGTCTGCTCCGCCATTCAATCATGGCTGATATTTTCTCATCCCCATTCTCCTGCCTTCTCCCCATAACCCCTGATCCCCTTATTAATCAAAAACCAATTAATAATTGAACCAATACAAATACGAGAAAACCTTTTGGGATGTTAGCAGTGAAACTGGAGGATGGATGTTATCAGGCAATCGCTGTGTTTTAATGTCTCGAAGGAAGGGCTCTGATGAAATGAGTGAGATGTAAACCATGATGGAGTAAATTGTACACGGCTTATGAAGGGAGTTGGTATGATTGGAGATCATTGTCTTAGAATAAAGGGATCAGCCATTTAGGATTGGATGAGAGTACATTTAGTCAAACGAACAGTTATAAATCTTTGGGATTCTCTAGTCAAGGGCTGTGGATGCTCGATCATTGA
The DNA here is from genome assembly GCF_902713615.1 of Scyliorhinus canicula. Classification (NCBI taxonomy): domain Eukaryota; kingdom Metazoa; phylum Chordata; class Chondrichthyes; order Carcharhiniformes; family Scyliorhinidae; genus Scyliorhinus; species Scyliorhinus canicula. Next base: position 266,258,611 of record NC_052147.1, read on the forward strand.
GTCTATTCAAGAGACAGATATCAATAGATCTTTTGGATTAAGGGAATGGAGGGAAGGCGAAGTCGAGGCTTCTTTGAGAACACCAAAGAAGCAACCTCTACCATCTAACAAGGACAGCAATTGCGTGGGAACTCCACAACCTGCAAGCTCCACTCCAAGCCACACACCTTCCTCACTTGGAAATATAGTGCTGTTCTTTCAACATCTTGGGGTCGAAGTCCTGCACTGCGGTGTACCTACAGCGGTGCTATGTCTTTTCGTCCGACGACATTTCGTCCAACGACACTTCGTCCACGTCATTTCGTCCAACGTCTTTTTGTCCGCCCGTCTTTTGGTCCAACGTCATTTTGTCCGGTGATTTTTTTCGTCAAAGATTTTTTGTGACTTTTTACGTGTTTTTGCTGGATGATTTTTTTTGTCAAAGACTTTTTGTAACTTAACTTTTAGTAACGGGGGATCAGGCGACTTCATGTACGCGATATAAGAAAATAACTGAACGCCTCAAAAGATTGGTCGTTGAATATGATCCCACAGCGAAAATTGATTTCTTGAGGAATGTTGCTCACAATTTACATCAATTTTAAGTAATTTCGGGAATTCATCAGTAGTAAACTTTTAGATCTTTTTAACTGCATTTTTAGATTTTTTAACTTTTTAACTGCATTTTTAAGCTTGCATTTTACTTGAATTTCATCAATTACTTGCATTTTAGCAATTAAATTCACTTGCTGTATTGTGCCTGCTTTCTATCAATTAAATGCTTTTATACGGAGTTGATTTGCAATTGGTTAATTGGACGAAGTGACGTTGGACCAAAAGACGGGCGGACAAAAAGACGTTGGACGAAAAGACGTGGACAAAGTGTCGTTGGACGAAATGACGTCGGACGAAAAGACGCGACACGACCTACAGCACATGGACTGCAGTGGTTTCAACAAGCTGGCTCACCGCCACTTTCTCAAGAGCAATTCGGGATGGGCAATACATGCTGGCCTAGCCAGTGATATGTACATCCCAAAACAGAAGGAAAGTGGAGATTGTCAAACGGCAGAGTCGGCTTGAAGGGCTAAAGAGACGAGCCCTACTCCTTATACTCTTACAAGTTAAAAGGCCTTTCCCCATTTGAGGTTTTGTGATGTCCTTTGGCAACAGAAGTAGAATTTACATTCAATTTTGAACATTAACAGGGTGGCACAGTGGTTAGCACTGCTGCCCCACAGGGACCTGGTTCAATTACGGCCTCGGGTAACTGTATGGAGTCTGCACGTTCTCGCCGTGTCTGCGTGGGTTTCCTCCCACAGTCCAAAGGTGCGCAGGTTAGATGAATTGACCGTGATAAATTGCACTTAGTGTCCAAAAGAAAGGTTAGGTGGGGTTACTGGGTTACGGGGATAGGGTGAAGGTGTGGGCATAAGTGGGGTGCTCTTTCCAAGGGTCCGTGCAGACTCGATGGGCCGAATGGGCTCCTTCTGCACTGTAGAGATTCTATTTTAATCTGCAACAGGAGTTGTGCCCTTTGTGCTAGCCAACAGCCTCACTTGAAGAGAGGATGACTAGGGGTTTTTATTTGACACAGGTATCTCAGTTGAAACTATGTCGGAGCGTTTTACGACGGCATCATCTGGCTCCTAGGATCAGCGGTGCGGAGTCGCACAGGGGGCCAGCACGGCACTGGTGAGTCTCACGCTGGTCCAGTTGCTGATACGGAGCCGGCAGGGCCGGCGCGAGTTCGCGCATGGGCTACCTTCTCCGAAGACCTACACAGGGGCCCGGTGTGGAGGAACATAGGCCCCTGCCGGGATAAGCCCGCCCACTGATCGGTAGGCCCCGATCGCAAGCCAGGCCACCGTGGGGGGGCTGTGTTGAGCGGTCCCCGACTGGCGTTGTAGTGGCATCGTGTGATTCGCACCCCCCCCCCCCCGACCGGCGATTCTCCGACTCAGTGTGGAGCCGGAGAATCCCGCCCCTCATTCCTACCTGGCTATTGACATTCGCACTAAGGATGTCGGACCTGGTCCCGGGTACCGGACTGCTCTCTATCTGGAGTTGTTTCAGCCTTGCTACTACTTCATCCAGTGCTGAAACATGAAGAAAGGCAAAGGGATCAAGAACAAGCAGTTAAACAAATGCAATCTACGTGTTCCCGTTGTTAATGCAATTCATACGTCGAGTTAATGAGACAGCCTCACCCCACCATTTCAGGGAATCTCTAACAACAAGGTGTTGACTTAACAAATTACATTTTTATTATTCTAATAGCTCTGCTGGAAAATGGATTAAAAATGTGTTTACTATTGAGGAACGTACATGACATAAATAATTCACCCACAGTATTAATCTAAAACTGGACATGTGTTTGATGTAGTCTTCTTGCTTCCCTCGCCATAGAGCATTCACATGTGGTGTAATATTCACACAACCAGTGTATGTCAGTCTCCATAATGGGTAGAAAGAACGGACTCCAAATCATTGAGGGCACCAGAGTGGTTGCTGATGGCCAACCAGCAAATATCTAGACCGATGCAAAAACGGTGGTAACTTGAAATGAAATGAAATGAAAATCGCTTATTGTCACGAGTAGGCTTCAATGAAGTTACTGTGAAAAGCCCCTAGTCGCCACATTCCGGCGCCTGTTCGGGGAGGCTGCTACGGGAATCGAACCGTGCTGCTGGCCTGCCTTGGTCTGCTTTCAAAGCCAGCGATTTAGCCCAGTGTGCTAAACAGCCCCTTGCATTTACTATGACACTGCTAATATGGTAAAAATGAATTTGGGTGCTCCACAAGAGTGCAACTGACAAGATTTGACACGGAGAGTAGAGAGGCAGAGGTTTGGGGGAGAGAATTCCAGTGCTTAGGGCCAGGACTGCTGAAGACTTGGCTGCTGATGGCGCAGTGATGAAAATCAGGGATGCTCAAGGGGCTAAATTTAGATGAGCTCAGAGATCTTGGGAGAGTTGCAGGGTTCGAGGAGGTTAAAGGACGCAGGGATGGGGCACGGCCATGGAAGGATCTGAACATGAAAATCAGCCACACCAATTTAAGGAATGCACCCAATTGGACAATCAGGCAAAGTTCAATTAACTGGAGTTGTGGGCAAATAACTGGGTCTTCTGTTGAAATGAGCAAACTCATGATGAAGGCCCACACTGCAGGATACCAACTATAGAAGGGAAGACAAAATAAGCCAAGTATTGTCGACAACATTTGCATTTTAAAGTTTGCCTATACAGTATAGGGAGGTACAGAGTCCCAGGGTGTTGAGGTTTTTTTAATCTGGATGAACAGAATATGAAGAGACCACCTAGCTGAACACAAGTGCCCTTTGATAATGTTTAATTACACCTTCAACTCCACACACACTGAAAAAGACTGTAATACAAAAGTAATTCAGTGTGAGGCATGGTTTTGAAGTGAAGAAATATAATGGCCTCCCTCTGCACTGTAATTCTATGAAACGCAACTATGGGCAGCACGGTAGCAAAAGTGGGTAGCACTGTGGCTTCACAGCACCAGGGTCCCAGGTTCGATTCCCTGCTGGGTCACAGTCTATGCGGAGTCTGCACGTTCTCCACATGTCTGCGTGGGTTTCCTCCGGGTGCTCCGGTTTCCTCCCACAGCCCAAAGACGTGCAGGTTAGGTGGATTGGCCATGCTAAATTGCCCTTCGTGACCAAAAAGGTTAGGAGGGGTTATTGGATAGGGTGGAAATGAGGGCTTAAGTGGGTGGGTGCAGACTCGATGGGCCGAATGGCCTCCCTCTGCACTGTATGTTCTATTTATAAAACGGTGCGCCTCAAATTATATATACACACACAAAACACACTTATCCCACTATCACAGTAGCAAAGCACCCAAAGCAGCCCGCCTCTTACCAGCTGAATCTGGTTTCTCATCTGTTCCAGCGGAGGTCAAACTTTGAACCGAATCTTCCGAAATTCCTGGCGCTGCCATGGTAACAGGCCCTCCGATGACATCATCCACACAAGTCTCCAGCAGCTCTTTGGTATCGAGTAAGTCTGTTATCTGCTCCCTGTGAATGAGGAAGAGAAAAGATAAATCCACAAAACGGTTTTAAAACATTGCTTCAGTGCTCGAACATTCAGGAAAGCTTTTCCTATTTTGGACCCACGCCCACATGCACATAAGCCACAGAGGAGAAAAAAAAGCACCCAATTCACCAACACCATTAATTTTTCAGCCAGCTTTAACACGTTCATTTGCTTTCGTTAACCCTTTGAGTGCTGAGCGAAACTTCAAAACTTTAACAAGCACACATTACTCGACATTGGTAGGGGCCGAGGGTGGCTAGAGACAGGGAGGTTTCCTCCTAGCTCATTCCCACGTCCAAAAACTGGCTTTCCAACAAATCGAGGTGATAATTTGGGGATGAAAGGTCATCAACTTGAAATGCTAGCTCGGTGTCTCCCTCCGCAGCCTTTCCAACGGTTCATTTTCAATACGAAAGAGAAAATGCTGGAAAATCTCAGCAAGTGCGGCATTTGTAGGGAGAGAAAAGAGCTAACGTTTCGAGTCCGATGACTCTTTGTCAAAGCTCGTTTGAGCTCAAAGGTTCATTTTCAATGCTCATTCCAGATTTGCAGCTTCTGCTCCATGTCCTTTTTGAGAATTTGTGAGGGCTACAACATGTGACAGGAGCACGGTCACAGTGCTCAAAGGGTTGGCAATTATTAAAGGGGCACCGCCTCCAAGAGATTGCCGTAAAGAGTTACTTTGTGGCTTAGGAGTCAAGACAGACTTGCTGTTTTGGGAGAAAGAAATTGCACCCATCCTGACATGGGCAGTTTACCAGCCTTGCAGTTTTACCATCTGATACAAATCTGATCTCAGATGGACTTCCCCACAAATCTTCATGAAGACTGCGCCCTTTTAAATATCAATTCAAAAATTAGTTGGCTAATTAATTTGGCTGCATCCCAATCATTGATGCGCCTCGTATACTTCTGGTCAGGGTGGGAGCAACAGTCAGTCAAATCATTACGAATTGTAAAGAACAGCAGCACAGAATCTCAGAACGTAACCGCCAAAACCACAGGCAAAAAAAACCCCAGAATCCCATCGAACAGCAACATTTCACTTTGAGTCACCAGTCACGGCTACAATCATGTGATTGAAGCTATTTGCAGAACATGTCCGACCCAGCCATAGGTAGACGCAGTCACTAATTAACGTAATGTAGGAGTCCCCGGGGACTTTGTTAGTAACATCGCAGGCACAATCTGTTGGCAGTAAACATTCAACAAGAAAGCGTAACTTCATCTTAGCCAATGGTCATGCCAAGAGCCATTTGTGCCACCACATCGGAAAGATAGAGTACGCTACACACCTTAGATCTAATTCTGCGCAGTTATGAAAACAACCTTACCTGCTTCAGTTACAACAGACAGATGATCAGATTTTCAACAACCTTTGAGACATTTCTGAAAGCGAGACGTTAAGAGTTTCTTCGTTCCTTCAACGGGAACACCTTTGACTGGGCGGCACAATGCATTAAAACATCAGCATAATGTGCTGGAATGATAAGGCCCAAATGGCAGGAGGCTCAGATCTTAAGGGAGGCACCAAGACGAGAGCAATTGGAGTATGAATAAATCAGTGGAAAAAACAGCACCCTTCCAGGTTCAATCTCAATACCACGTGGAGTCATACAGAGGTTGTAGTGATCTCTGTATGTAGTAATACATAATCAGACTATGTTAAGCTAGTGCAGGCAACTGAACACTAGATGGCCACACTATCAGGACCTATATAAAGGTTTTCCCGCTCTTTCCTAGTGGAGAGTGTGTCTGGAGTGCAGAGTACAGAGCTAGAGAGACTGAGGGCATAGGGCTATGTAACCACAATTCACCTTCAGAGAAATGAAAAAAAAATCCCTTCAATTCGTTCTGCTAATCCATTGCAATCAAACACCAGATATATTGGAAGCACCAACTTTATTGCTACAAGATTTTCAGCCAAACATCAGGTTTCCAGTATTCACTGCCCAATGGCAGGGCTTTAAAACAGACTTCAACTAATTTCTACACTGAAGTATAATAACATTCTCTCAATTAATTATCGTCGAGATTGACTTCATCCAGTTTTGCAAATATCTAGTTTCACAATTCGCATATTTAAGAAAATAACTTTTTACGTGGGGTCTTGGATTTAAAAAAAATATATGTATGAAACTGGTAAACACAATCCTGCTGTAAATGCAAATCAAACAAGCCAGAATTAATTACATTTAAAATTAATTAGTCGACAAGGTCAGAGTTGATGATGAAAAAGTTAACACTGAACGAACCATCGTTGAGCTTTTGGAAGAGCCTTAATGTCAACAATTATTCCAGTAAGGGATTTAAATTATTAATTTAGTTTTCAGGTGAAAAGCAGCTTTGCAAACCAGGGGGTTTCTATGTGGACCCAGGGAATCTGGGGCAGGGGCACTTCTATGCAGTAGAGATAGAAATGATTAATGTGAGTCACAGAATCAAAGAGTTGTGTTAGAGGTAAGAAGTAGTTTCGACTTCTGTTTGAAGCATGCCATTGCCACGGAGATAGGCGTGGGGGTTAGAACAATATTTTTTAAATTTAGCTGGGTGTTTCTCACAGAAAGTTTGCAGTTTGCAGCCAGTCAGCTTGGAAATGGCAGGGAGATAGCATCCGCCAGCAGTTGTGGAACTAGGGGAAACGCTATTAGGAACCAGGGACATTCTGAATGTTCAAATTCCACAGCTAGAAAACACTGAAGTCCACATTTCAAATATGATGGCACGTTAGCGATGTTGGTTTTGCTCGATTTTTAATTTAGAAATGTGAAATTTTGTGGCCTAGTTCTTTTAGTTAATCGGCAGGTGTTCGAACTTCTCTTTAAATGTCAACGGTCTCTAATGGGATCGTAACATTGTTTAGCCCCAACCCCCCCGTCAAGTGCCTGAAGACCTCTAACCCCATGCAAGAGTGGCTTGGGGACATTTTACCAAGTACAGTAAGAAATATCATTGAAAATTTTAGCTGTGTTGTAAAATAGCAACATTCCATATAAAAGAGGGAAGATTACTTAGTGCAACTATTCAATACACTACCCAAAATCTATCGGCTTTGAAAATGCTGCACAATACAACTCATTGGATAGTTTGCTGAGAAAAATTAACCTTCAATCAAGAAAGAAAAGGAACATAAATTGTGCCTTAAGTGCACATGCTTTCATTCACTTCTGTTTTATCCTTCACTAGCAAATCCTTGCTTGAGGAATCTAGAGTGGCAACATCAGTAAGCAGCCACTCAAAAGTAAAGTGCTATTGGGAGCCTTCCAGCTGTATTTCAGCCCCTTGGCAGCCAACTTAACCCAATTCCCATTCATTTTTAAAATAGCCCTTGCGATTACGATTTCTGCTCTCAAAGACTGATATGATTGAAAGGGCATGAATAAAGCCTTTAATATTTTTGAGATCGCTACAGATTCAGTACCAGAAGGCAACATTTGTGAACTATGTCTTCAGATTAACAATAGCATAACACAACGACATTTTAAACAAAATAACATGCCTTTCAACAGTCAACAGAAACATGTCCGTGGGGTTTGGTAAAGGTATTGTTCAGGATGGATGATCCCACTAAAACGGATTTGAAATTCCACTGCGTCATGGACAGAAAACGTGCAGAATCAATCAGCCCCCTGAAGAGAAGGGCTGGCTGACATCTCGGGTCGAGTCCTTTCAGAACAGGGGGAAACTGCTGGTAATTGTGGTGAGATGCACCACTGTAGATACACAGGGGGTTGGTGTGGATACACTAGGACTAAGTAAACACTAGAGGGAGCACCAGAGACATCACGACATGCAGACATACAGCTAATGAACACATAGGATAGGACACAACCAATGGGCAGTCAAGACACCCAGAGGTGACACTACCACAAGGGGGGCAACCCATATAAAAGGTTAGGGAACACATGCTCTTTCTCTTTCCACAGGCGACACAGGGGCAGATCGGAAGCATCACAGCCACACGTGGCTTAGAGCAGACTGGTTAGTTAGACTGAGTTACTATAGCAAGATCAGCAGGAGAGTCGAACTCAAGTAGAATTGTTAACTGTTCAATAAATGTGTTAAATCTCTAAGTCTGAACCTTCCTTTGTCAGAGTATACATCAAGGAAGCAGCTTATGCTACATGAAGAAGCATAACATAATAATGAGTGGAAGACTGACCAAAATATGTCAGAGGAAATGCTTTCTCCAGAATGCAGGAAAGGGGACAGAAACAACAGTTCCGATAAATGATCATGACCAGAGCATTAGCTGCGGCTTACTTCAAAATTCCAAAACCGACAAAGGGGCAGCAGGGTAGCATGGTGGTTAGCATAAATGCTTCACAGCTCCAGGGTCCCAGGTTCGATTCCCGGCTGGGTCACTGTCTGTGTGGAGTCTGCACGTCCTCCCCGTGTGCGTGGGTTTCCTCCGGGTGCTCCGGTTTCCTCCCACAGTCCAAAGATGTGCGGGTTAGGTGGATTGGCCATGCTAAATTGCCCGTAGTGTCCTAATAAAAGTAGGGTTAAGGGGGAGGTTGTTGGGTTACGGGTATAGGGTGGATACGTGGGTTTGAGTAGGGTGATCATGGCTCGGCACAACATTGAGGACCGAAGGGCCTGTTCTGTGCTGTACTGTTCTATGTTCTATGACAGGGCTTCTTCGCACCTATGCCAGCATTTTGTTTGCGCTTCCAGCACCTGATCGTTCATTACTCAAAAATGGGGCGTACGTTCACAAGGATATTAGACACTCTTGCAAACCTTTCCGCTCACCAGAACCTCCAGGAGATCCAAAGGTGAGAAACTAGGGACCCATCAGGGCCGGCGGCGGCGGTGAAAAATCTCTCCACAAGGCAAGGTCAGCCAATGGCCCATAGGTGCGGAAGAGTCAGTCCAGCCTCACAGAATGGAGATACATTTGATCACCACTGCCCAGGACCACACGGTTATTTATAAACTTCAACTTTGGCTGGAATGGCACAACACTTAACTCATGCGAGTGGAAATATGAAAGAAGAGGCAGAATTATTTGTAACATTTCCAGCCTCGAGTGGGTGGGGTGGAGAAAAAGAGCGGAATAAAATTGATCATGTGGGCAGCGCGGTAGCACAGTGGTTAACAGCGTTGTTCGCAGCGCCAGGGTCCTAAGTTCGATTCCCGGCTTGAATCACTGTCTGTGCAGAGTCTGCACCTTCTCCCTGTGTCTGCGTGGGTTTCCTCCGGTTTCTTCCCACAGGTCCCAAAAGACGTGCTGTTAGGTGAATTGGACATTCTGAATTCTCCACCTGTGTACCCAAACAAGCGCCGGAATGTGGCGACTAGGGGATTTTCGCAGTAACTTCATTGCAGTGTCAATCATAGAGTCATAGAATTTACGGTGCAGAAGGAGGCCATTCGGCCCATTAAGTCTGCACCGGCTCTTGGAAAGAGCACCCTACTTCAGCCCACGCCTCCACCCTATCCCTGTAACCCCACCTAACCTTTTTTTTTTTAACACTAATAACCTGCACATCTTTGGACTGTGGGAGGAAACCGGAGCACCCGGAGGAAACCCGCGCACACACGGGGAGAACGTGCAGACTCCGCACGGACAGTGACCCAGCCGGGAATCGAGCCTGGGACCCTGGAGCTGGGAAGCAACTGTGCTAACCACTGTGCTACCGTGTTTTGTAAGCCTACTTGTGGCAATAAGGATGATTATTTTTATTATTATTACGTGTTTTATCTCTCCTCACAAGGATATCTGTTCAAGCCATCCTAATAGCAAGGCACCAGGCAAATTACTTCCAAATGTAATGTTGACATTGTGATATTGTAGCACTGGGACTTGGTTAGGTTCCTCTACAGCTGCATGACTGAACTGACTAATATGAATGGACTGCAATGTCCTGAAGCTTGTTTTTTTTTAAAGCAGTTCTCTGACCCTAATACATATTTTAAGAAGAAAACTGCTGTATTTACACAGTCATAAAGTGTTCCGAAAATGGCTAACTCAAAACATCCCACATTGGATGCGTGTCTGGTTTTTATCAGGCCGAGCGAGTGGGATGTGTGCACAAGACTCTCTCACCTCCTGGTACGGCAGGAGGCCGGCTGGATTCTCCTGCACATATTCAATGAAATGGAAGAATTCCTAGAAACATCCCTCTGAAAAAAATGTGTTCAATTCGGTGCAATAACTCAAAAGGCACACAAAATAACGAGGGCCCTATTTTTAGTATACGCTACACAGAAACTGCAAACAAATGAGCAGCGTTATCAAATTCCATTCATTCCCCACTTAAAGTGGTAGATCTTTGCTGATTCTATAGGAAGCGGCAAGTCTCCATTAGCTTGTTTGAGTAGTCATTCTGTGCCACCTTGGGCAGAGTACGTCAAAGGCATTTCAACTATGGGGGGGGGGGGGGGGGGGGGAGGGGGAGGGGGGGGGAGAAGCGGAGCCTACATAACTGTAATAGCTCAGAGGTGTGTGCATGTAGAAGGGTTCTCGAAACATGTTTTGTTTGTGCTATTAATTCTGAACATAATGCTTTTCCATTTTTCAAATAAAGTTACTTTATGTCTACCTGTACAATACAATCTACAGCTCCACCCGTACTCCAAGGGGGCTGATCTTTTTAAAATTCTAATTATTCATTCATGCACCAATATGCATAACAGTGTCTGCCATAACTCAGTTGGTAGCACACTTGCCCGAGTCAAAAGGTTACACGTTCATAGGATGCTTGCATTCAGCTCATCAAATCCAGGTTGTTCCTCTGAAAGAGCAATTTTACCATACCCACCCCCCCTACCCTTTCCCCACAGCCCTACAAAGTTTCCCCCACGTAAGTACTTATTTGCCTTTGAAAGCCATGATTGAGTCTTCCTTGACCATACTCTTGGGCAGTGCACTCCAGATCCTAAACACTCTGCGGAAAAAAAGTCCCTCCACGTGTTGCCTTTGGTTCATTTGCCATTCAGCTTTCAATTGGAGTCCTCTGCTTCTCATCCCTTTCCCCCAATGGAACAGTTTCTCTCTAACTACTCTGTCCAGACCCCTCGTGGCTTTGAACACCTCTGCCAAATCTCCCCTCAACCTTCTCCTTGGTAAGAGTAGTCCCAGCTTCTCTCATCTGCCACAGTACTGAAGTTCCTCGCCCCCCCGAGCCATTCTTGCAAATTTCTTCTGCACCTAAGTTTTCACAACCTAAACGTGGACAGAAGTTGATATCAAAACAGAGGTTTGTCCAATTCAAGAGAGACTTGAACACAGAGATTTATAACCACACTCCAGTGCAGTGCTGAGGGACAGGGCACAGTCAGATGCAATCTTGGAGTTCCCTTCTCTTTCCAAATGTGATGTAAAAGACTCCATGACACTATTTCAAAGAAGAGGAGGGGAGTCATCCCCACTGTCCTGGCCAATATCAACTCCTCAACCAGCATGACTAAAACAGATTATTGGGTCATTGTTACTTTGCTGTTTTTAGATCAACGCCCTGTTCAAATTGGCTGCCTTGTTTCCTACTTTATAACATGGACTACATTTCATTAGCTGGCTAGATAAATTAGCTGTTGTCCATGAAGGACCATAGACATCTCTCCCTTGTTGACACAAGCTCTTGGTAATATAGCTTGAAGGAAATAATTCCTCATCAAGCGAGAAGCAAGATTTGGCCTCCATGAATTACCAGAGACAATACGGGCATTGAACGCATTCTGTTGGCATCATTCTTCATCACCCTCGAGGTGCAAAGAACATCGGCGTGTCGCGAGGTTCGACACATCAGACAGAACGACTTGCACTTGCAAAACGTCTTTCATAGCTTCACAATGTTCCAATGTGCTCTACAGCCAGGGATGCACTTTTCGAAGATGCAGAAATGGAGGAATAAAGTTAGATACATCACTGCTGAAAACTCATTTGAAGTACCAGGGGTGAGCAACTAGAAATTTAAATTGGGGAATAAACATTGAACCGTTTCCCCCCTGCCTTAAAACTAATACGTTGGTAAAGGGCGGAACGGAAATTACTCATGTGTTCAAGCAACATGTATATTTGTTTCTGGAGAGAGGAGCTCGAGTGACCATTGCAAGGGTTGCGGTCATAGTCAAACCAGTCACAGGCTCCTGGCACTGAATGGCCCTCTCCGCCAAAACTCCCCAACAGACGGTTTCCAATCTGTGGCCTCTGGCAATGAGCAGCTCCAAGCTGCTGGCAATCCAGCCCTGGGTCCAATTTTCAAAGAAATGTGGAATTTTTTCAGGCCCTGGGACTTGGAAAGACCGCTTTTCATTCTGATGCCTCGGGAGTCTTACATAGAATTTACAGTGCAGAAGGAGGCCATTCGGCCCATCGAGTCTGCACCGGCTCTTGGAAAGAGCACCCTACCCCCTACCCAAGGTCAACACCTCCACCCTATCCCCATAACTCAGTAACCCCACCCAACACTAAGGGCAATTTTGGACACTAAGGGCAATTTATCATGGCCAATCCACCTAACCCGCACATCTTTGGACTGTGGGAGGAAACCGGAGCACCCGGAGGAAACCCACGCACACACGGGGAGGACGTGCAGACTCCGCACAGACAGTGACCCAAGCCGGAATCGAACCTGGGACCCTGGAGCTGTGAAGCGATTGTGCTATCCACAATGCTACCGTGCTGCCTGTACCGTCGCTACATCTTAAATCAGAACACTGTGCACCATGGTTAGAATCAGCATCGAGAAGCATGCAAATCATTGGTAAACAGTTGGACCCAAAAATAAGCTATCCGTGAAAGATTTTTAAAAATACAGAACAGAATATGGTCGTAAAATGCACTTTATAGATGTAAAAGAATCTGCCCAACACTGACACAGCTCAATAACAGAAACAGAATTAAAGGCAAAAAAAACTATTGATTACAATTCTAAAATGTTGAAAAAGACAGTGTCATTAAGAGCTAAACAGAATCAGCAATAATATGTGGTCCGTAAATACGAGCACAGTTAATGTGATATTGGCGAATAAAGTACATGTACATATAACTGTGTGCGCATCACCCACCTCCTGTATCATTACACCATGTTAGCTTTTTCTTCCCCCCTCTTTCCAAGCCCCTTAATCCCCTTGACAAAAATAAAAGCACCAGCGCAGTCAACATTCGATTGCTGAGCGACAAACGTCAGGTCCAGATTAACAGGAAGGTGAAGAGAAGGCAGCTTCTTTTTCGGAGCACCCAGTCCTGTGGAGGCCGCACATGAGATGCAACCTCAACATTTGACACCACTTGGGGAACTAACTAGACAAAGGCTCCAATGAGGAGAAGAGAAAAATAGCACCCAACAGCGTTCCTGCTCTTTGTTACTGATTGAACTGAACAATCACAATTCCCCTGCTTTAAGGGACAGAAAGGCATTTCTGCTAAAGAAAACAATACTCCAGTATTTGTAACGATAATTCCTGACATGGGGTGGGAGTGAGTGAGAGCAACAAAATAAAAAGAGGCACAGAGAGACTGCGCAATGGTCAACCGTCAAAGGAAAATTCACGCCTTTCAAAGGGCCATCAACCCATGATTAACGTGGAACCATGGTTGATTCTATTACTCTGCTCCCTGCACATCGCTCCTGCTCCAGAAGCAAGAGATAGTAAATGTTCAATCATGTCCCGCCAATCACGACTCCTGATTCAGGCATGAACCACGGAATAAAATGATAGAATTCCTACAGTGCAGGAGGAGGCCATTCAGCCCATCGAGTCGGCACCGACCCTCTGAAAGAGCACCCTACCCTGGCCCCTCCCCCCTCTCTCCGGTAATGGCACCTCATCTGCACATCTTTGGACACAAAAGGGCAATTTATCATGGCCAATCCACCGAACCCACACATCTTTGGACTGTGGGAGAAGACAGGAGCACCGGGAGGAAACCCACACAGACATGAAATGAAAATGAATGAAAATCACTTATTGTCACGAGTAGGCTTCAATGAAGTTACTGTGAAAAGCCCCTAGTCGCCACATTCCGGCGCCTGTCCGGGGAGGCTGGTATGGGAATTGAACCGTGCTGCTGACCTGCTTTGTCTGCTTTAAAAGCCAGCGATTTAACCGAGTGAGCTAAACCCGTCCCTGAGGAGAACATGAGGAGAACGTGCACACTCCGCACATACGGTGAGCCAAGCCTGGAATCAAACCCCAGTCCCTGGCGCCATGAGGCAGCACTGCACGATTTTCAAAAGCCGATTGCTCTTTTCTTTCAAAAATCCAAGATTGCTGCTGTTGGATCTAGGCTCCAATCTAGGCCGGTGTGCATACGTCACAGAATAAGGGAGGGACATGAAGATACGTGGTTACGGGATACCATACATTGCGGAGGGACGTTATTCTCAATACAAGATTCAGGGGATTGAAGAGGACACTCTATTAACAGGCATAAAGCCATTTAATTTCGACAAAGACACTTAACTTGCTGCTCACCTGGTTTGAACGCAAACTGACCGGATAAAATTCTCGCACTATTATTTCAGCAAGGAGCACATTACCAACAGATTTCAATGAACATCCCTCTTTTCATTCCCCTGCCCTTTCCCCAACCATTCAAGGCACTTAGCATATCATCACTGAGCAGGCGGTAGCTCTTCCTGGCCAGTTTGCAGTCTGTGCGTATTCATCACCGAGTTGAGCCAGCTTGAGCGGGTCTTTTCTTTGGGCTGGGGTAACAAAGGCTTGGCAGTGTTTACTGTGCTGCATTCTTCAGATTGTGCTCATACACAAACTCAGTGTAGTTTCTGTTCGCGGCTGTGGCCAGAGCTGGCGAGTCCAGCGTACATCCAGCGGCTCGGGGGTCATCAGCACGAGGCAGCCTGGACCGTAGGGTAGAGTGAGCGGTTAGCGACGGGCAGGCACGGGTGGAAATGGAAACAAAGAGGTTGGTGGCAAGGGTGCAAAGCCGCAGCACAGTGAGTGAGACAGAAAAAGGTTTAAAGCATTGAGATCTCCTTTGACAGCTCCATGCACTGCAGCAATCCTTTCCCAACACAGGGTTATGCAGTAAGTGTGTAAAGAGTTAACATTGTCAACTTGGAATGGTAAGTATTGGGGAATAGAAATCGTCCTCGACAACTATTTTTAAACAGCTGTTTCTGGAATTCAACTCTTAAACCTTTGTGCCTCTCCATCTGCTTTAAAAGCCTATCTTTAAACCTACTTTCGTTGACCATGTTGCTGATCACTTTCTTAATGCCATCTCAGGGTCAACTTTTTTGTCTGATTACAAGCCTCTGAAATGTTTACTATATGAAAGGTGCTATATAAATGCAGGTTGTTCTGGTTATGTCGCGCCCATCACTCTAATTTTTTTAAAAGTTTACTCAGAGTATTATTTAACTCACACCCAATACTAGCCGTAGAGGCCCTACTGCTTCACATTCCAATCCAAACCTCCCTGGTTACAACAACTCATTTGGACAGCCTGACAAATTTCATGGTTCAGCCACTAAGTGGAAGTGTCAGATCGTACGACCTCAGACAACTGCAAGGGCAGACGTGGGGTGGAGGAAGGGTTGAAGGGGGTTTGTGGAGGGTGCAAAAGAACCATTCCCAGGAGGAATGCACATAAACTGCACCCATTCCGGCTGACCATTGTGCAATATTGATGGTGCTGGTGACCGAGGCCAGAAAGCCCCTCATTTCAACTAGAAAGTAAAAGCAGACAAATTATTCATTTGACCGAATCTGATCACTTGCCTGAACTAACATGCCTGGAGGATCAAAGAAAAATTGTGTCACGCAGAGAAAATTCGACAATGAGCACAGCACAGCCACAGAGATTTCACATTATTATTTAAAAAGGTGCCACAGATTTCACTCACACATTCTACTCTCTTTATGTAACTATCAGCATCATTCTTCGCTTAATCGCCCCGATATACATTCCTTTTGTCCTCTGTCCTCGACATCTTTGTCTCTCTCCACCTATTGCTGGCCCCCTATCCAGCCCCTCCCCCGCCACAATATAAATCTGACCCCATTTCCAGTCCTCTCTGACAAAGAGTCACCCAGACTGGAAATGTTAGCTCCCTTCTCTCTCCACAGAGATTGTCCAGTATTTTCTGTTTTCGTTTCAGATTCCAGCATCCGCAGTAATTTGCTTTTAGCCACAGACTCCTAATCGCCTTGTGGTAGCGCTCTCTCAGTGAGTAACAAAAGCTGACAATATTACTATAGTACCAGATTATTTGATTTCCTTTTCATTCATTTTTTGGATGTGGGCATTGCTGCAGCATTAGGGCAGCATTGATTGCCCATCCCAAATTTCCCTTAAGGTGGCGCTGAGCTGCATTCTTGAACTGTTGCCGTCCCCGAGGTGCAGGCAGACCCACTGTGCTGTTAGCAAGGGAGTTCCAGGGTTTTGACCCAGCGAAAGTGAACGAACAGCGATATATTTCCAAGTCAAGATGGTGAGTGACTTGGAGGGGAACTCCCATACGGCGGTGTTCCCATGTCTCTTGCCCTTGCCTTTCTAGATGGTGGCAGGCGTGGGTTTGGAAGGTGCTGCCGAAGGAGCCTTGGGCGAGTTCCTGCAGTGCATCATGTAGATGGTGCATACTGCAGCTACTGTGCATCGGTGGTGGAGGGAGTGAGTGTATGTAGTTGGGGTGCCAATCAAGTGGGCTGCTTCGTCCTGGATGGTGTCAAGCTCGTGTTGTTGTTGGAGCTGTACTCATCCAGGCAAGTGGGGAGTATTCCATTGCACTCCTGACTTGTGCCTTGTAGATGGTGGACAGACTTTGGGGAGGTAGGAGACGAGCGACCAACCATTAGACTCCTCTGACCTGCTCTTGTAGCCATATATGGGCTGGTTTAGCTCAGTGGGCTAGGCAGCTGGTTTGTGATGCAGAACAAGGCCAGTAGAGCAGGTTCAATTCCCGTACCAGCTTACCCGAACAGGCGCCAGAATGTGGCGACTTGGGGCTTTTCACAGTAACTTCATACTTGCAACAATAAACGGTCATCATTATTAGTAGTAGTTATATTCTGGTCCTGTTCAATTACTGGTAGGGTGGGAATGGAAGGATACGGACTCCGTAAGTGCATACGGTTAAAGTTTAGGCAAGTATCAAGGTCAACCCTAGCTTGGAGGGCTGGAGGGCCTGTTCCTGTGCTCTATTGTTCTTTGTTCATTTTTAGGTACACCCAGTGCTGCTCCTGGCATGTTCTCCTGCACTCTTCATTGAACCAGAGCTGATGCCCTGGTTTGGTGGCAATAGTAGACTGGGTGATAGGCCAGGCCATAACTTAAAGAGATAGTGATCGCTGAAAGCTCAAAGCGCCTCATGGTTGCCCAGTCTTGAGTTGCTAGATCTGCTCAAAATCTATTTCATTTTGCACCGTGCTGGTGCCAAACAACATGATGGGAGGGTTTCTTCAGTCTTCACAAGGGCTGTGTGGTGGCTATTTCACCAATACGGTCATGGACAGATGGATATGTAGTAGGCAGGCTGGTGAGGACGAGGTCAAGTAGGTTTTGTTGGTACCCTCACTACCTGCCGCAGATCTAATCTCACAGCCATGTCCACACTGTCGTGGTGCTACTGAGCCACTCTTGGTAATGGACATTTGGAGCCCCCCAGCCAGAGTACGTTCTTGCCCATACCATCCTCACTTGCTGCGTAAAAAAAGTTTGTTCTTTTTGCTCATAACTTTAAATGGGCAGCACGGTAGCATTGTGGTTAGCACAATTGCTTCACAGCTCCAGGGTCCCAGGTTCGATTCCCGGCTTGGGTCACTGTCTGTGCGGAGTCTGCACGTTCTCCCCGTGTGTGCGTGGGTTTCCTCCGGGTGCTCCGGTTTCCTCCCACAGTCCAAAGGTGTGCAGGTTAGGTAGATTGGCCATGATAAATTGCCCTGAGTGTTGGGTCGGGTTACTGGGTTATGGGGAGAGGGTGGAGCTGTGGACCTTGGGTAGGGTGCTCTTTCCAAGAGCTGGTGCAGACGAATGGCCTCCTTCTGCACTGTAAATTCTATGATTCTTTGAAATCTGTGCCCTCTCGATTATTTCACAAATGGGAACAAATTTTCCCTGACGGCTCTGTCCAGAGCCGTCAGGATTTTTCCCCCCCTTTTAAAAAAAATAATTTTACAGTACCCAATTCATTTTTTCCAATTAAGGGGCAATTTAGCGTTGCCACTCCACCTACCTTGCACATCTTTGGGTTGTGGGGGTGAAACCCACGGAAACACGGAAGAATGTGCAAACTCCACACGGACAGTGACCCACAGCTTGGATCAAACTGATGAAGGAGCTATGCTCCAAAAGCTAGTGATTCCAAATAAACCTGTTGGACTTTAACCTGGTGCTTTAAGACTTCTTACAACAACGCCTAGGTTAGCGTATGCTTTATTAACAGTTCTCTCAACTTGTCCTGTCGCCTTCAAACACTTCTGCTCATATAACCAGACCCCTCTGCTCCTGCAACCACTTTAGAATTGTCCCCTTTGTTCGATATTTCCCCTCCTTGCTCTTCCTATCAAAATGAATCACTTCATACTTCACTGCATTGAATTTCATCTGCCAACTGTTGGCCCATTCCACCAACGTGTCGATGTCCTTCTGAAGTTCTACACTGCTTCTCACAGTTCTAAACGCTTCCAAGTTTCACATCATCCTCAAAGTTTGACACTGTGCCTTGTGCACCAAAATCTAGGCCACTAATATACATCAGGATGTGAAGGGGTCCCAACACCGACCCCAGTGGAACGCCACTATAGAATCCCGACACTGTAGGAGGCTATTCAGCTCATCGAATCTGCACCAAACCTCCGAAACAGCACCCTATCTAGGCCCACACCCCTGCCTATCCCCATAACCTGCACATCTTTAGACACCAAGGGGCAATTTACCATGGCTAATCCACCTAACCTGCACAGGGCAGCACAGTATCACAGAGGTTAGCACTGTTGCTTCACAGCAGCAGGGACTCGGGTTCGATTCCTGGTTTGGGTCACTATCTGTGCGGAGTCTGCACGTTCTCCCTGTGCCTGCGTGGGTTTCTTCCGGGCGCTCCGGTTCCCTCCCACAAGACGTGCTTGTCTGGTGAATTGAACATTCTGAATTCTCCCTCCGTGTACCCGAACAGGCGCCAGAGCGTGGCAACTAGGGGATTTTCACAGCAACTTCATTGCACTAACGTAAACCTACTGGTGACACTAATAAAGATTATTATCTTTGGAGAAAACCGGAGCACTCGGAGGAAACTCATGCAGACACAGAGGAAAGGTTCAAACTCCACACAGTCAGCCACTTAAGCAAGGAATCGAACCCTAGTCCCTAGCACTCTGCGGCAGCAATGCTAACCATTGTGCCGCCAACCACAAAGCTCCTCCAGTCCACTGCTTTCTGTTTCCTGTCACTCAGCCAATTTCTAATCAATCTTGTTACTGGCCCTTTTACTCCATGAGTAATAACCTTGTGCACTGGTCTGTTGTATGGCACTGTATCAAAAGCCTTCTGGAAATTACTGTACTGCAATAGCCATATCAACTCTGTTACCTCTTCAAACAAACTCCACCACGTTATTTACACATGATTTGCTCTGAACTAATCTCCAGACCAGCTTCCCAAGGGCAATTTGAACAAAGAACAAAGGAAAGTACAGCATAGGACCAAGCCCTTCGGCCCTCCAAGCCCGTGCCGACCATGCTGCCCGTCTAAACTAAAATCTTCTACACTTCCTGGGTCCGTATCCCTCTATTCCCATCTTATTCATGTATTCATGTAGGGGCTTTTCACAGTAACTTCATTGAAGCCTACTCGTGACAATAAGCGATTTTCATTTTCATTCATTTCATTTCATATTTGGCAAGATGCCCCTTAAATGCCACTATCATCCCTGCTTCCACTACCTCCTCCAGCAGCAAGTTCCAGGCACCCACTGGAACTTGCCCCGTACATCTCCTCTAAACCTTGCCCCTTGCACCTTAAACCTATGCCTCCTAGTAATTGACTCCGCTACCCTGGGAAAAAGCCTCTGACTATCCACTCTGTCTATGCCCCTCATAACTTTGTAGACCTCTATCAGGTTCCTCTCAACCTCCGTCGCTCCAACCGTTCCTCATAGCTAATGCCCTCCATACCAGGCAACATCTTGGTAAATCTCTTCTGCGCCCTCTCTAAAGCCTCCACATCCTTCTGGTAGTGTGGCGCCCAGAATTGAACACTGTATTCCAAGTGTGGCCTAACTAAGGTTCTATACAGCTGCAACATGACTTGCCAATTCTTATACTCAATGCCCCGGCCAATGAAGGCAAGCATGCCATTATGCCTTCTTGACTACCTTCTTCACCCGTGTTGCCCCTTTCAGTGACCTAGAGATGGGCAATAAATGCTGGCTCAGCCAGCAACGTCTATGCCCATGAATGAATAAATGAAAAAGAAAGTACTCATAAAATGCACGCTTTTTTTGCTTCGGGAGATGATTGAGGCATCAAGTCAGGCCTACATAACCCGGAAGCAGAGCGTCATCAGTCACAGGGGCTAGTGAGTGCTGAGGTGTGTTGGCTAGAAGGTCAGCCTCAGGTGTTTGGGACATCTTTAGGTTCTCTAGCTCTCACCTCCCCCACCCACCCTTCATGGACATTTATAGCCTCCATTACAACTCATTCCCCCACCCATGCCCCATTGCCTATCACACCCTACATGCCCGCTCATGTCCCCCATCCACACTCACTCCACCTACATAGTCACTCACCCCAGATCCACCAAGGGCACACCTCGGGAGCCGTGGTGCGATGAAAAAAAGCAACCTAATACAGCTCTCCCTCCTACAAACCTGAAAATGAAAAACATGCCCGTTCATAAAACCCATTCAAATATTTTAAGAATCAAGTGGTTAATCGCTGATAAAAACAAACAAAATTGTACTCCGACCCCTCAAAAACATCTAATTCTTTAGTCGACTCTTTATACTGTTAATCAAACTGTGAACTTAGAATCCCTCACTTTTGAAACTCGACCAAGCATTCATAATGACACACTGGGATGAATTCTACGCCTCCCCTCCTGCTGGCAGCATCTTCCAATCAAACCAAATGAACTTTTGAATGGCTCAACGCATTTTCCGGCCCCACCCTTGCTGCAACAGGACCACAGAATCCTGTCCAATCAAAGCCTTAGGCTATGTCAACAGAGAACTCTATTGAAACTGCATCATCAGATCCGCTACTTTTTTTGAACTGACATCTATCAATCAAAACACTCCAGCAGTGGTTTATTTTTTATAAAAAACTCTTGACAGCTGCATCAGATTTGGGTATTTAATAAACTTATCATGGGCAACTATGAAGACCCTGGCCACCCTTGAGAGCGTTCATTTCTTCTCCATCAATGTGTGGCTCCCAGACTGTGGGCTATGTTGCAATAGGCAGAACACAGCACAGAGTTAAAATGGTCCTGCTGAGTTTGTGTTTTCCGTCTGGATGAATCATGCTTCGTCCTCTTTTCCCCGAATGGTAAAAATTGGATCAGACAGATAGAAGGGCGGGAATTCTGCATCCGGTTCCTCCCTGCTATTTGTTAAAATCTGGCCCAGAGTCTCTTTTTCCCATCCATGTACAGTGTGTGTGGGGAGCTGCGGAAATTTGTCAAGTGTAAATAAATTCTATGACAGTCCGATGTGTGCACTCCATGCAGAACTAATGCGCGAGATATCAATGCTTTAGAATGAAGGCGGAGAAGGATGTACAAAGATTCTCAAGTGCAGAGATTTGAAGGGCAGTGATGAAAGTCTAGAAAAAGCAACATTTAAGAGTGGACAGTGAGAGACACAGTGCATTCAGAGGACTCAGCATGATTAACAGGCACAATGATACAATATTCTCTCGCAATCACTTGGGGAAAAAGCTCATTTCACTGGACTTTAAAAAGCTATGGCTGCAACTCTACCAGTCAATCAGTCTTCCATTATTACCACAGAACCGGCCATTTTGTCTTCATGCAATTGTTACTTCAGAGCAGAGCAGAGCAGAGCAAGCGTCTACATGCAATGTTAGCAACAGGGCGTCATCGCTTTTGTCAAGATGCCTCACTCACTTCTTCCAAATACATCTGTTAGCAGAAAAATAATTTGCATCTAATAATGAGATATAACCCCCACGGAAGAGATAAAAAAAATTGATCAGGGATGTCATTAAATTTTTTTTTTTTTTTTTTAAATCATTGGGCCTGCCACTAATTCCTCTCCTGCGAATACTTGCATTAGTTAGCAGTAAAAGTTTAGGTTAATGCTACCTACTTAATAATAATATGGAGATGCTGGCATTGGACTGGGGTGGGCACAGTAAGAAGTCTTACAACACCAGGTTAAAGTCCAACAGGTTTGTTTCAAATCACTAGCTTTTGGAGCACTGCTCCTTCCTCAGGTGAATGAAGAGGTGGGTTCCAGAAACACATATATAGACAAAGTCAATGATGCAAGGCGATACTTTGAATGCTTTCAGAGTGCAGCTCCTTCCTCAGGTGAATGAAGAGGTAGGTTCCTCTTATATATATATATATATATACACACACACACACACACACACACACACACACACACACACACACACATATATATATATATATATATACACACACATACACACACTATATATATATTTCTGGAACCTATCTCTTCATTCACCTGAGGAAGGAGCAGTGCTCCGAAAACTAGTGATTTGAAACAAATCTGTTGGACAAAGCTGGTATTGTGAGACTTCTTACCATTGATAATAGATAGCTGCACGAGAGGGATTAGGGATTCGAAGTCATCATGAACTCTGAGGAATGAAGGTTCAACTGTGTATGAATGTCTCAACTCAAGATGGAATTATCGTCTTTTTAATTTTCCACAGCATGCATCAGTTATAGAAATATTAATGCATCCATTTGATTTACAATGGGTGCAGATCTTAGAAAGTGGAATATTTCTGGTTAAATTTTGTTTTGCGGAGTATCGGGGATAGGTATGAATATAAACTATGGACATTGCCACGTTAATGGTTCAGGACGGAAAGTCATGGTTGAGGCAGATGTGACATTGCCTGTGAAGAGAATGTACTTTATAGGGCAGAATGGCCGTTTCTCATTCTCAGCTATATTGTGCCCTAACTGCAATTGGGAGATGACTGCTTTTAACAGCTTCAGAGAGGAATCAATAGGGATTTATTGTTCCTAAAAAAAAACGCTTTTGCTGATTCGACAGCCTTGTCAATGACAGTGAAAAGGGGAGTGTTGGACCACATATCACACGAGTACAAGGATTACAGGTCAAGAGGTGCGCTATTATAAACAATATTCTGCCAGATTCCCGGGAATGGGACTATGAATCTGTCATCTGTGAAGCACAACTGCTCTGGAGTTTGAAGCATGGGCCGCAAGCTTGGATTGCTATTTTGTGGTTATGCGTGATAACCCTCGTTTGAGGCAGATGTCAGAGCTTTATCCTTCTGGAGCTTTGCCAGGCATGGGTTACCTCCTTCACACGATCAGTTGGGTCCGGTAGAATGCACCAAAGGCCGAGTTGCACATGGCGATTGGAAGGAATAGGCTTGATGGGACAAAGGGCCTTCCACCTGTAGCATACCATGGCTTTTAAAAAGTTTAATTCTCTTGCAGTCTAACCGTCAATCTGTCGGCCTGATTCCTCAACAAAGCGTTAAACCTGCATTTCCCTCCTTCCATCTAAAATCCAAATTATGAAGGATGGATTCCAAATTGTTCTCAAACTCACATTTGCTGGTAAAATTGAAATGTGGTCCAAGTTCCCAGAACAGCTCATGGCAAACAAATAATCCCAACCCCCAGTGTAACCGAATGAAACCAATGGCTGCAAAATTATGTCAAGTCACCCTCCCTCAGAGTCACACGAGGAGGCCATTGGGCCCATCACTTCTGTGCCACATCCCATATCCCAGTTATTTTCCCTCAGCCCAAAAACGAGTTCTCTTTAAGGACACAAAGAAGTACAAGTACTTCTCAAAAGTTTCTTCACTCTCCACTGATCTTGGTTAATGCTTGGTTTTATTTATTTATTTTTAAAAACGGCCTGAATTTTCACATGTTGAAGGGTTCCACAGCACAGCGGACACACGAGTACAAAAATCCCATCCCCATGTCCAGCTCCCACCGTTTACACAGGGAGAGGGGGGAATACGGGCGGGGGTGTAAATTTCACATCTGTGATTCACGGAGGTAACTGTACAGGCTAAAGTGCAGGCGCCCCAGTCAGACCTGGTTTTCACTAGTGAAATGTCCAAAACACACCTTGTGGACATTAGATCTGACAGAATGTCTGAACAAGTATTTGGAGGGGTAGGGTACCCTTTTGAAGAGGTACGGTGCCCTTTAGGATATGATCCCAGGACAACGAGAGGTAACATGCCCTTTGGGAATGTTACAAATAGAAATTTGTGGTCAACAGTGAGGTTGAGTGCCTTGGGGTACAGGAAGTTATTAGATGGGATGGTCAAATGGGCGGATAAGTGGCAGATGGAATTGAACCCAGAAAAGTGTGAGGTGAGACACTTTGAAAGGAGTAATTTGACAAGGAAGTATTCAATGAATGGCCTGGCACTGGGAAGTTCCGAAGAACAAAGGGATATTGGCCTGTTTGTCCATAGATCTCCAAAGGCAGAAGGGCAGATTAATAGGGTGGTGATAAAGGCATATGGGTCACTCGCTTTTTTCAGTCAGGGCATAATTACAAAAGCAGAGGGGTTATGTTGGAGTTATAATGAACTTTGATGAGGCCACAGCTGGAGTACTGTGTGCAATTCTGATCGCCACATTATAGGAAGGATGGGATTGCACAGGAGAGGTGCAGAGAGGAGTCACCAGGATGTTGCCCGGGACGGAACATTTAAGTTGCAAAGGGAGGTTGGATGGGCTTGGGTTATTTTATCTGGCGCAGAGAAGACTGAGGGGTGACCTGATCGAGGTGTACAAGACTATGAGGGGCATGGACAGGGTGGATAGGGAGCAGCTGTTCCCC
The DNA here is from genome assembly GCF_902713615.1 of Scyliorhinus canicula. NCBI lineage: Eukaryota > Metazoa > Chordata > Chondrichthyes > Carcharhiniformes > Scyliorhinidae > Scyliorhinus > Scyliorhinus canicula. The sequence continues at coordinate 266,283,634 of NC_052147.1, forward strand.
ATAGTTGAAGGGTCAGTTACGAGTGGACACAAGTGACGGGTGGGGGGTTTAAGGAGGGAATTGAGGGAAAACTTTTTTTACCCAGAGAGTGACGATGGTCTAGAAGCACTGTTTGGGAGGGTGGTAGAGGCGGGTTGTCTCACTTCCTTTAAAAAGTACCTGGATGAGCACTTGGCACGTCTTAACATTCAAGGCTCTGGGTCAAGTGCTGGCAAATGGATTGGATTGGATTTGTTTATTGTCACGTGTACCGAGGTACAGTGAAAAGTATTTTTCTGCAAGCAGCTCAACAGATCATCCAGTACATGGACTGCACAACCTTCTTAGCTGGATTCTCCATCTTGAGTTTCTGCTTGTAAGCCGGGAGAAGGAGCACAGTCTTATGGTCTGATTTCCCAAAATGCGGTCGGGGGATGGAACGGTAGGCGCCCTTGATTTTTGAGTAGCAGTGGTCAAGAGTGTTGTCACCCCTGGTGGGACAGGAGATGTGCTGGTGGAATTTTGGCAGTACATTCTTGAGGTTGGCCTTGTTGAAGTCTCCGGCCACGATGAACAAGGCCTCCGGGTGTTCTGTTTCGTAGTTGTTTATGACTGTGTACAGTTCATCCAGCGTCTTCCTCACTTCTGCCTGGGGTGGGATGTAGACTGCTGTGATAATGGCTGAAGTGAACTCACGTGGAAGATAGTATGGGCGGCTCTTTATGGTCAAGTATTCCAAATCTGGGGAGCAGTTGGTCGCCAGGGTCACCACATCCAAGCACCAGGAGGAGTTGATGAGGAGGCAAACCCCACCACCCTTCGCTTTGCCTGAAGATGCCGTGCGGTCCGCCCGGTGAATAGGTAAGCCTTCAGGTTGTATGGCACAGTCCGGTGAGGCGGGGGTGAGCCATGTCTCTGTGAAACAGAGCACACAGCAGTCTCTTACTTCCCTCTGAGAGGCAAGTCTGGCGTTAAGTTCATCCAGCTTGTTTTCAATCGCTTGGACGTTTGCCAGGAGTATGCTGGGGAGAGGGGTGTTGAAACCGCGTTGCTTCAGTCTAACCTGCAAATGGTAGCAGGTGGGCAGATCAGGGCCTTTCATGTGTCGATGCAGATTTGATGGGCCGATGGGCCTCTTATGCACAGCAGTATTCTGTGATTCTGTGTCATGAACGTGCCTAAAAAGTATATTGGAGCTGCCAAGAGAGCTTAGAAAGGGAGCTATCAAACAATAAGTCTCCTGCCCTTTAAATATTTGCAAATAAAATCTGTCTGCAGTGTTAGCGAAAAAAAGAGCGGTGTTTAAAATTTCACTCGTCGGTTGACACAAGCCTGATCATTGCCATTATAGGATTAGTGCCATGTGACTGATTTCACAACCTATTACCACAGTGGTGTGCCCATCAATTCACAGTTTGATGGGCAGATCCAAGTGTTTATAAAGAGTCTTGGGATAAGGAAAACAAAATGCTTGTTTAAGGGATTAAAGAAAGCTAAATTTGTGAGCTTTTATTAAATTGTGAATGCGGATGAGCAAAAAGGAGGCTTAATCATAGAATTTACAGTGCAGAAGGAGGCCATTCGGCCCATCGAGTCTGCACCGGCTCTTGGAAAGAGCCGCCTACCCAAGGTCAACACCTCCACCCTATCCCTATAACCCAGTAACCCCACCCAATACTAAGGGCAATTTTTGGACACTAAGGGCAATTTATCATGGCCAATCCACCTAACCTGCACATCTTTGGACTGTGGGAGGAAACCGGAGCACCCGGAGGAAACCCACGCACACACGGGGAGGATGTGCAGACTCCGCACAGACAGTGACCTAAGTAGGAATCGAACCAGGGACACTGGAGCTGTGAAGCAGTTGCGCTATCCACAATGCTACCATGCTGCCCGTTAATGGTAGTGGGTAGGGTGGCATGGGTTGTAACTTGGTTTACATAGGGGATATAAAGAGGTAAGGGAACTAGTGTGGATCAGGGGTTGGCATGGAAGGAGTGGGGTGCATGTGGGGGACAGGCCCCCACCAATGAGGGGGGGGGGGCAAGGGGAAGGTGCGCGCGAGCCCACTTTGGGGGGGGAGGGGAGGGGGGGGGGGTGTACATGCGTGCGACAGCTGGCCGGAGGGGGGTCCTGCATGCGAGAACCTGAAAGTGGAAAGGCATTGGGGGTGGGGGAGGGAAGCCAATTAGTGTGTGGATGAGTGCTGGGTGTCAGATTAATTCCTGGGATGAGAAGCCTCTCCCTGGAGAGAGGGAGGGAGTAGAATGGGCCGGTACGTTCAGTAGAACGAAAGGCGATTTCATTGGAACTAAATCTTCTCCAAGAAGCTGGCAGGAGAGATGCAGAGAGACTGATTCTCCTGGATGGAGTTTGGAACTTGGGGGAAAGTCTCAAACTAAGGGGTCAGCCATTTAGGATCGCGGTGAGGAGCGATTTCTTCATTCTGAGGCCCGTGGATCTTTGGAATGCATCAGCACAGAGCTGTGACTGTTCAGTTGTTCAGTATACCCACAACACAAGAGTCACAGGTTCTCCAGCTCTAAGGAAAAGAGGTACAGGAGAGGGGAGGTAAAAGTTCAGCCAGGTCGTGGTGGAGGTGGCACAAGAGATTGGAAGGCTGATCTTTGGTCCTATTCTTCTGCCCTCAGAAAGAAATCTCACACATGGTTTCACACACAGCCCGGAAGGTTAATCAGAAGATTTGCAAAAGAGTGAGTATTGTCTCCCGCTCGGCCTCCTCATAAGCAAATATTTAGGCATGCAGAAAATGATCCTTCAGAGAAGCAGCAGATGATTTGTTCAGTTATGGTCAGCCTACCCCAGATCACACGCCCAGCAATCAGGTCAAAAAGATAAACCATCACCCACCACCACTGAAGGGACAAGCGCATTCAACGATTCCACACTACGCCAAGCTCCGGAGTTCCACCACCTTGAGCATACAGAGTCCAGAAACTGAACAGGTCAGAGGCGAGACAAAAATTCAAAGAAGCCGGTTGATTCAATCGCTTTGATTGAGAGCTGCAGACAGCAGCAAACACACCACCGCGCACAACAGAAATGAAGGCCATTAGTACTTTAATTTTCAGCCTGGCAATGTAAATTGTGAGCAGGGCCCACCTTGGGACACTCATTTTTAAAAACCGGTACCATGTCCAGACCTGAATCAAGACAGAAAGGGACGGTGGAACCTGATTGTTACCAACTCAGACATTCAACAGTAACTCTGGTCAGGGGTTCATCTTACCTGGGTGAGAGCTCTTCCATTGACATGAACGGGGCTGCCACGCAGGCTAAGCTCGTAACACTGAGGTTCCGTACATTAATTGGTGCTTGATTTTGGTCACGTCTCTTGATCTTAGGATCAGGGCCCCTCTCCTCTTCACTCGCCAACTCCCCCCCCCCCCAAGCCTCTGTGAAATGCCACAAAGCTCTTCTTTCTTAGATACAAGAATGCAAATAAATGCATGGCTTTTGCAGTCCCCCATCGGAATAGTGCACAAGCGAAACCTCAAAGCTGGGCCTGCAGAGGAGTCCACAGTCCTGGTGCTAGAGCATAATATCCGATACAACCCGTATCTCTGCTTGGACAGGTCTGGTGTCTGGTAGGTGTTTCAATCTTCCACCGTGAAACAAAAAAACTTCACCTCACTGGGATATTTTCCATCCAATCATTACCACGCTTTTAACGGTGAAGACAGCTTTGGAACGGCAAGACATTTCCCATTAAAAAACATATCATTCATTTTGAAAAGCACAGCATTGCTGTAGCTGAGATTGGGGACTGTCCAGGTGGGCGGATGCCAAATTACTATGAATTGATTAAACATATGCAATTCCCATGGAAAACAGTTCCTTAAACACTTAAGCTTACTGCTTAAATGACATTAAACTTGCATGCCACAAATTCAAGATAACAGTGCCCCATTAATAACTTCTCAAGCCACTGAGTAAAGGCCTCAATTCAGCCTTGCTGTTGGTGTTTAGACTTTTACCCAACAATGGAAGGCGACATTCACAGATATGGAACATCATTTTTGACTTTTGAAATTTTTAACGTGCCACAGGAATTCTTTTTTAAAACAAGAATTTTTCAGCTCAAAATCCTTCACTAAGTAAATTGGCCCAACAGTTTCGCAATCGCTTGTGGATATTACTTTGGTTATTGAATGCCGAAGGTCATGATCCTTACCTCCTCTTCACGGATTGGTGGAGGCCTGGGCTTCTGGGAAGGTTCTCTATTTCAATTGGTACTGGGGCACTGGGTAATGATGCCACAACGGGAACAGCTGACCTTATCATCGCAATCTGAGAGAGAAATCAAAGCATTTGCGTGAAAAGATGTCGCAATTTTGGTAACCGTGTACCGTACAGGATCAAACACTTTGTTGAAAATATTTTTATTTTCCATATAAATACTCCCACCAACCAATCCTGTATTTCCCTCTTAACCCCCACACCCATTTGCTGACTACTACTAATTTGCAAATAAATAAATGGCTTCCACCTCGAACAGAACACCTCCTCCAACTTCTAATGGCGTACTTGATTTTTTTTCCCAGGTGCAAAAACCCTGCCAGGTCCCCTAACCATGCAGTCGCCTTTGGTGGTTTGATGCCCCCCACCCAAGCAGAACCCTCCCCCAGGCTATCCGAGACGTGAAGGCCAAGACACCAGCCCTCTTCCCCTCCTTCAGCTCTGGCTCATTCGATACCCCAAAGATTGCCAACCATGGGCTTGGCACCACCATCACCCTCAAAATCTCCGACATTGTTTTGGGTGGCACGGTAGCATAGTAGTTAGCACTGATGCTGCACAGCGCCAGGGACCCGGTTTCGATTCCCGGCTTGGGTCACTGTGTGTGGAGTCTGCACGTTCTCCCCGTGCCTACGCGGGTTTCCTCCGGGCGCTCTGGATTCCTCCCACAAGACGTGCTCGTTAGGTGAAGTAAACATTCTAAATTCTCCCTCAGTGTACCCGAACAGGTGCCAGAATGTGGCGACGAGGGGCTTTTCACAGTAACTTCCCATTCCTAGCTCATCCATTACCTTATCCCTCAGAGAGGGGGCAGCAACTGAGGAAACGTAGAGAGTTCTTTCTGAACAAAGTTCCAAACCTGTAGATATTTAAACCCATTCCCCCCCAGAAGTTGGAGCTTCTCCACCATTTCCTTCACTCCCGCAAACCTACTCTCCTTGAACAAATCCCTGAACCTCTCTGTTGCATCCCACTCCCTACCCTGAAATTAATCTCTGGTTCCTAATGATCTCCGCCATTAATGACTTCAAATGTGGCTTAAAGTGCCGTCTAAATTGGTTCCATATTCACAGAGAAGATGACCTCCCTGTGACAGACCAGAGGCCCTTGGGGCCCAGATCTTCTATACCCCAATATCAGGGCCATGTGAATCAAAGTCAGCAATCGCAGCTGAGCCCTCATTCCAGCAGAAAGCGTGAATGTCCCTACTGGCTTCAGGAGTCTTCTATCTTCTGTGTTGGCCAGTGAGGATGCATCTGCATTGAGACGTCCTCGTAGTTTCCTCCTTACCCTGATATCATCCAATGCTCTCAGTGGAGCCTCTGAGGCTTATGTGCTGCCGGTGCTTTGGTTGACCTGGAAGCATCAAAAAGCCCCCCCCGCCATACTTAATGGGAAAGTGAATGCAGAGACAGAGCCAGGTTAGAAGGCGGCCTCCTGGAATATTGTGCTGCCAATCTCACTGATACCAAGTGCCAGCTTTATAGTCCCAGTTGATCTCAAAGCCTATGAGGGGAAACCAGTCCTTACAGCTCACATTAGGAAAATAACAGTTCACACCATCTGATGTTACTGTCCTTGTTACGTGCTCAGATTTCCCAGGATGATAGCATTCCATCAAACACTTTAACAAAAACACAACAGCAACTTTGCATCATCAGTGAGCAACACAAAGGAATGACGAACAATAGTTTTTTTTCTTGATGATATATTGAGGGTCATTTTCAGTCGTGGTGCAAATCAGCCATGATTTATTGGAATTATTGAGCAAGCCCTAATGCCCCCTATTGGCCAGAACAAAAGACAGGATCCAATGTCAAAGCAGCGTCCACAGCCGTCACCTACCTTTGCCTACGAGTGGAGGCTGAGCTTTGAATGAAATACTAACTTTCAAGGGAAAAATTGGATTTGTGCACGGAAATGTCAGAATTGCAGGACTATGGGGAAAGAGCAGGAGGATAGGATTATTGGATAGTGTTTTCAAAGAGCTGACACAACCACGAAGGCCTGAACACACTTCCTCTGTGCTGGATAACTCAATGAATGCTACACGATTGTCACTGTTACAGAATACTGAAGCGGAGAGTCACACTTTTGGCAATTAAGCATAATCAGACACAAACCTGCGATGTTCCTTTTTAAGGTTTCTGCTATGCATCACATTGTAGACATTCAAGAAAGAATTTCAAATTCCCCGGGGTGCACAGCTGGCAGTGTTCCAGGGCCAACAAGATACCGCGCGCACAGAGCCAGACACCACGCGCACAGAGCCAGACACCACGCGCACAGAGCCAGCCACCACGCGCACAGAGCCAGCCACCACGCGCACAGAGCCAGACACCACGCAGAACAATAATGGATGCATACCTGGGAAGACGGTTTGTGACTTGCTGCGTTACTGTGGGAACTGGTTTTAAAAAAACACAAGTGAAAACAATTATTTTAATTTTTTTGTTTAAAACAGAACAACAAGCGGTGAAATCACATTTCAACCGTGACTTAAGCTTTTTAGTTTAAAAAGTGCTAAACTGGGTGTTTTTTGTGTAGTGATTCCAATTGTTTAACACGAAAACACTGAGCAAATTTGCAGTGGAAACCACGGCTAATACAACAATTAAACTGAATCCCATATCCGGAAATCTAGGTTTGAAGCGACTATAAGCAACTATATGGTTGTAATTTGGGAGAGGGCAGTGTGCAGCGGGACCTGGGTGTCCTTGTGCATTATTCGCTGAAGGTAAGCATGCAGGTGCAGCAGGCGGTAAAGAAGGCTAATGGTATGTTGGCCTTCATTGCGAGAGGTTGAGTATAGAAGCAGGGATGTGTTGCTGCAATTGTACGGGGCCTTGGTGAGGCCACACCTGGAGTATTGTGTACAGTTTTGGTTTTCTGAGGAAGGATGTTCTTGCACTCGAGGGAGTGCAGCGAAGGTTTACCAGACTGATCCCAGGGAAGGCGGGACTGTCATAGGAGGAGAGATTGACTCGGTTGGGATTGTTCTCGCTGGAGTTTTCAAGAATGAGGGGGGATATCATAGAGACTTATAAAATTCTCACAGGACAAGACAGGGTAGATGCAGGGAGGATGTTCCCAATGATGGGTGTGCCAAGAACCAGGGGTCACAGCCTGAGGATTCAGGGTTAACCATTTCAGACAGACATGAGGAGACATTTCTTCACCCAAAGAGTGGTGAGCCTGTGGAATTCATTACCACAGGAAGTAGGTGATGCTAAAACTTTGAATATATTCAAGAGGCAGCTAGAAATAGCACTTGGGGAGAATGGGATCAAAGGCTATGGGGAGAAAGAAGGATTAGGCTGTTGAGTTGGGTGATCAGCCATGATCATGATGAATGGCGGAGCAGGCTCGAAGGGCCAAAAGGCCTCCTCCTGCTCCTATCTTCTATGTATCTATGTATAATGGATTAATTTTACAAAGGCAGTCTTCACAGACACAAGGGCAGTTTAGAATGACTATACCACACAGGCAGGCATGGCCCGTGCCTTGGGATGGAACTCAGAAAAATTCCATTTGGGGGGTCCCTATATTTCACTGGACAACAGCTAAGCTTTTCCTCCCTGGATCCATTCGGGACCCTGACTGGCTCAGAGCCCCCTGCCATTGTACTGGTTTGCGGTGAATTACAAAGGATTTGTTTACAAAGGATCTGCAGCAGCAGCATGCCAACAGTTAGTTCTGGAACGCCTCTGCAAAGAGAACTCCGCCCCCTGGGGCGATTCCCCACTCGGGAGTCCTGATTGGTCACCAAGGCCAGGTCATAGAGTCACAGATGTTTATAGCATGGAAACAGGCCCTTCGGCCCAGCTGGTCCACGCCACCCAGTTTCTATCACTAAGCTAGTCCCACTTGCCCACATTTGGCCCATATCCCTCTGTACCCACCCTGCCCATGTAACTATCTAACTGTTTTTTAAAGGAAAAAATTGTACCCGCCTCTACCACTGCCTCTGGCAGCTCGTTCCAGATGCTCACCACCCTCTGTGCGAATAAATTTCCCCTCTGGTCTCTTTTGTATCTCTCTCTCTCTCACCTTAAACCTATACCCTCTAGTTCTAGACTCTCCTACCTTTGGGAAAAGATGTTGACTATCTACCTTATCTATGTCCCTCATTATTTTATAGACCTCTATAAGTTCACCCCTAAGCCTCCTACGCTCCAGGGAAAAAAATCCCAGCTGATTCAGCCTCTCCTTATAACTCAGACCATCTAGTCCTGGTAGCATCCTCGTAAATCTCTTCTGCATTCTTTCTAGTTTAACAATGTCCTTCCTATAATAGAGGAGCACAGTAGCACAGTGGTTAGTATAGTTGCTTCACAGCTCCAGGGTCCCAGGTTCGATTCCCGGCTTGGGTCACTGTCTGTGTGGGTGCTCCGGCTTCCTCCCACACAGGTTAGGTGAATTGGCCATGTTAAATTGCCCTTGGTGTCCAAAAAGGTTAAGTGGGGTTACGGGGATAGGGTGGAGGTATGAGATTAGCTAGGGTGCTCTTTCCAAGGGCCTGTGCAGACGGGATGGGCCGAATGGCCTCCTTCTGCATTGTAAATGCTATGATCTAGGGGTTGGTTTAGCACAGTGGGCTAAACAGCTGGCTTGTAATGCAGAACAAGGCCAGCAGCGCGGGTTCAATTCCCGTACCAGCCTCCCAAAACAAGCGCCGGAATGTGGTGAGTAGGGGCTTTATTATTATCTATGATCTATGAATTGGGTGACCAGACAGTACACAGAGCACAGTACTCCATGTGTGGTCTTACCAATGTCTTGTACAATTTCAACAAGATGTCCCAACTTCTGTATTCAATATTCTGACCAATAAAACCTAGCATGCTGAATGCCTTCTTTACCAGCCTGTCCACCTGCGACTCCAACTTTGAGGAGCTAAGAACCTGTACCCCTAGATCTCTTTGTTCTGTAACTCTCCCCAACTCCCTACCCTGAACTGAGTAGGTCCTGCCAAGATTTGATCCACCAAAATGCATCACCTCACATTTATCCCAATTAAACTCAGTCTGCCATTCATCGGCCCACTGGCCCAATTGGTCAAGATCCTGTTGCAATCTTATATAACCTTCTTCATATTCATACTCTGCTGTGCTGCCCTTAAAAGGGAAAATCACCACACAGTCCTACTGTGCCTACATATAGAACCCAAGGTAAATCTTTGCAAGTCATGCTGCCAGCAAAATGTCCGTGGACCCAAACATCATGAAGAAAGGATCAGTCTTTGGAATATCCATATCCTCCTCTCTTGACAAGCAGCCTCATCGGCATTAACTATTCAGTTTCACACGTGATTATTTGCAACGGTCAGGCATTACTTGAGGAATGGCAGCCCAACAGATGCCATAGAAAGGGTATGATGGGGAGATGTCCATGTGTCGATGAGCATTGATAAATAGACTCCAACTAAAGCACATAGCCACAGAGTGACTTGCCAGAAGGAGACTGTGTGGGGGTGGGAAATCACCCCACAATGACTTCATTCCAAGCACAAGGCTGTAGGGGCAGCGCAGTAGCACAGTGGTTAGCACTGTTGCTTCACAGTGTCAGGGTCCCATGTTCGATTCCTGGCTTGGGTCACTATCTGTGCGGAGTCTGCACATTCTCCCAGTGTCTGCGTGAGTTTCCTCCGGGTGCTCCGGTTTCTTCCCACAAGTCCTGAAAGACGTGCTTGTTGGGTAATTTGGCCATTCTGAATTCTCCCTCCGTGTACCCGAACAGGCGCCAGAATGTGGCGATTAGTGGCTTTTCACAGTAACTTCATTGCAGCGTTAATGTAAGCCTACTTGTGACAATCAAGATGATTTTTTAAAAAAGGAGGCGCCATTCATTAGGGTTTAGCTCCTCAGAGTCTCTCAGCTTGCGGTGGTTCACATTTCTATCAAGCTGTGTTCAGTAACTAGGATGGGAGAGGGTGACGCAAGTGGTGAGCACAGTTGCCTCACGGTGCCGAGGTCCCAGGTTCAATCCCGACTGTCACTGCCCGTGTGGAGATTGCACATTCTCGCCGTGTTTGCGTGGGTTTCGCCCCCACAATCCAAAAGATGTGCAGGATAGGTGGATTGGCCGTGCTAAATTGCCCCTTAATTGGAAAAAATTAATTGGATTCTCTTAAATTTTTAAAACAAAGAAAAAAAAACTAGGAAGGGAGGCTATTGAACAGTGTGACTTCTATAACAACAGGCCAAGTGCATGGAACAGGAGGAACAACCACAGCATTACTAATAAATGATAACAAATTGCATTCAGCAAAAAGACAGGTTTCTACTCCTCCACATGAAGCTGGAAAAAAAGTTACATTTTAAAAGGGAGTGAACTGTCTCCATAAACGGGTTGTGCAAGAAGCATCGTAGGAAGTCCAGTCAAACACAGTGACTATTCACTGGCACCACAGCGTCATAATGGCGTGACACTGGGTAGTTTCAAGAAACAAAGGGATCTTGGCACGTTTGTCCCTAGATCTCTGAAGGCGAGAGGGTGGGTTAATAGGGTGGGTGAAAAGGGCATATGGGACACTTGCCTTTATCAATCGAGGCACAGATTCCAGAAGCAGGGAGGTCATGTTGGAGAACATTGGCGAGGCCACAGCTGCAGTTCCACGTGGGTTGTTTTCGTTGGAGCAGAGAAGACTGAGAGACGACCTGATCGAGGTGGACAGGATTATGAGGAGCATGGACAGGGTGGTAGGGTGTAGCTGTTCCCCTTAATTGAAGGGTCAGTTACGAGGGGTCACAAGTTCAAGGTGAGAGGCAGGAGGTTCTGGCGGGTGGGGGTGGAGAGAGTGAGGAAAACCTTTTCCCAGAGGGTGGTGATGGTCTGGAACTCACTGCCTGGGAGGGTGGTAGAGGTGGGTTGCCTCACATCCTTTAAAAAGTACCTGGATGAGCACTTGGCACATCATAACATTCGAGGACATGGGCCAATGGGATTAGGTAGGTAGGTCACAGTGTCTTTCATGTGTCAGTGCAGACTTGATGGGCCGAAGAGCCTCGTCTGCACTGTATTTTCTGTAATTACCTTTACCCTCCTTCTTAATCATGTACATTACAGGATCAGGATCTGTACATGATTAAGAAGGAGGGTAAAGGTAATCACAGAAAAGTTCACATTGCTAGTGACCACCATTAGGGAAGGAGAGTAGACCCGATTGAGAATATAATAAAAATGAAAAGGTGGCCCTTTTAAGTCACAATCAGTTTAATAAGAAATACAAGGAGTGAAAAACAGCCAGGCTATTTGACATGACATGCACAACAATTTAAAACGACATAAACTCACAGGCAGTCAAGTGAAGCTCTTCCCTTCAAACAATCCAAATATTTTACGCTTCAAATATGCCACAGAATCAATCCGAATGCTCAACAAGGTTATTTACTGAGTAACAGTCATGTGCATCAGGAATGTGACAGACCTGATTTCAGTCTGTACATATCAACTCCTTCACCAAGACCAGCGACTCCCACCTTTGTAGTATTGCCTGGCTACACCGCCTCAATTCTGCTGAAACCCTCACCCATGACCTCAATAGCTCTAGGCTTGAATATCCCTGGCTGGTCTTCTATCCTGCCCCTAGCTTTCCTTATGCTAATTCACACTGCATACTGTTCACCCTGGCACACATGGACCCCTTTTAATATTTTCAGCCTGTTTTTCAAATCCCCTCCATATCCTCATACCTCCCTCCCCATCTATGTAATCCCCTCCAGCCCCAAAAACCCTCCAAGGCCTCGGAGCTTTTTCGATTTAAATCTCCTGTAAAACCCACACGTTTTCTTAAATCACTCCACCATTGGCTATGTCTCGAGTGGTCAAGGCCTTCCCTAAGCCATTCCATCTCGCTTTCCTCTTAAAACATTCTTTAAATCCTCTCTCCTTGACCAAGCTTCGATTCATCTGTCCAATGTCTCCTTACGTGGCTGTGTAGCATATTTTGATGGAGAGGTTTTCTATGAAGCTTCTTGGGGCATTTTGCTACGTTAAAGATACTACATCAATGCCAGTTGTTGTTGGGTTAGCAGATTTAATTTGGGGCGCTGTAACTGGCTTTTGCACAGCAGGTTTACAATGAGAACAACGGCAGAAGTCTCAACCTGTGCTGCATGTGCACACGTCAGGCAAGAACAGAACCAGACTTGTATAGTCTCTCCGCTGAATTCAGCGGCCGACTAACATTTACCCATATACAGGCTCGCACATATATGGTGAACATCAACGGTCATAGAAACAGAAGCCAGGAGCAGGCTATTCGGCCCTTCGGACCTGCTTCACCATTCAATATGATCATGGTTGATCCTCCATCTCAATGCCATATTCCCGCTTTCTCCCCGTGCCCCTGGATGCCATTAAAACCTAAAAGTTGTCTCTCTCTTGAATATGTTCAGCCCGACTACCCCTGCCTCAAGTCTGCTGAAACAGGCTTCGGTAGTTGAGGATTCCACAGGTTCACTACCCTTGAACTGAAGAAATAGTTCCTCCCCTTCAGTCCTATCCTTGTATCCTGCGACTGTGTCCCTGGATCCCGACCAGGAAAACTATCCTCCCTACGTCTAGTCTGAATTCAGTAACATATTCACCTACCTTGATTCCAAGTTTCTGTTGAAAGGATTGGCTGTAAAGGTACAGGAATAATGACGGTTAGTAACATTCAAGGGACATAATGTTTAACGGCTAATGTTGGTGCAAAGGGATAGTGTGCACAGCAACAAATAAAATTTGGTTAAAAAAGGAAAATAAAGTAATTATACAGCCACATTCGGTTCCAGCACAGCCCACAGAATGCAAACATCAGCATCAGTATTGAAACAAAATCCTTCACATTCCCCCCTTCGGTCCCCCAAAATAACATCCAAATTACAGCGTCTCCCAGAGATTTCCTCAGCCCACCATTCAAGCAAATGTGTCTGGCCTCCCCGAGGAACATTAGCTCCACGTGTTGGTGTACAGTCAGGGACAGTTTTACTCTTCCCCAGCATTTCATCTTGCAACACTAGAACGGTTAAACATCAAAATATTTTCACTGTGTCTCCCACCAATGCAAGATAGCCATGCAAGATGGTTGCCAATATCCACCCCCACATACACACTTTCCTGTACATGCGCAGAATCCGGCGGTGGGGGGTTGTTTGCTGGGACGTGAATGGGGTGAACCCGAATTATGCCAGTCTTATGCCACAGACATAGCACGGTAAGAAAAAGCTAACTCGGTACAGTGAGCATTTTAAAATTCCAGAACCTGGGGATGACCACGCATGGCACCCCGGGGCACACTGCCCCCTATAAGGGGGGCAGCAGCCCATACAAATAGGCAAGCATGGCGTTGACAACAGACGTAGCCCAATATTTAACTGGTATACAATAGCAAACATTCATATGCTACAAATGTAGAAATGTTATGACTTGGAGTGCAATGCCTGAAATGGTGGTGGAAGTCAATGCAATTACAACTTTTGAAAGGAAACTGGATACATTGCTTGAGAAGGAAACAACATGCAGGGCTATGGGGAAAAGATCAGGGGAGCGAGGCTAATTCGACAGCCCTTTTAAAGGGCTGGTATGGGGCACGATGGGCTGAATGGCCATCTTTGATGCTGCAAGATTCCATGAGAGAAGTGAAGAAATCTGCTGACTGGTTCACAGATTTCCCCCCGCCTTTGAGACCTCAGAGTCGGAAACCTTCTGGCACATTGCATCATCCTGCACAAAATGTAGACGCTGGGTGTCAGGGCCAAAGCAATCTACTGGACTTGGGTTTCAATCGTCTCAGTGGGTCGGCAAAAGACTTTCCATTTTTCTTCCCCTGGCACGGTGGTTAGCACTGCTGCCTCACAGCACCAGAGACCCGGGTTCGATTCACACAAGGGTGGGATGGGGAGTGGGCCTAGATAGAGTGTTCCTTCGGAGGGTCGATGCAGACTCGATGGGCCAAATGGCCTCCTTCTGCACTGAAGGGATTCTATGGAAATTGGTTTTGTGTTCCTCCTGGGATTTTGGATGGGGTGGGGAATCTATATGTTGTGAAGCACAAGGATTCACTCCTGTGGCGAACAGACTAGATAGGCCTTTTCTTGTCCATCATTGTTTGCATCAAAAGTGTACTCTGCGTACATTCTCGTGCCCAGAGGTTACAACCTGTGCTGACTTTAACACAAGAGGGCACGTGAGCTGCTCAGTAGCTGATTCCAATAATAAATAATAACTAGAAGCCATTTCCAGGTCTCTCTCTGCATAAGTCACCTGCACCATCAGTCAGATTCTTACCTCGATACTGCATCGATCTTCTTGAATAGCGTCTACTGGGCCGGCGCTCGAAGGACACTTGCCGACGTGGTTTACTGGTTTTGGTGGTCTGGTACTCTGTTCGGCCACTGCAAATCAACCACTTCAGAAATTACCTCCTGAAACTGTCACTGCAAGAGGGAGGAGGTACAAAGCTGCATCTGACACCGGAGCCCCTCAAGCAGCAATGCATCAGTCCCTCCAGCTATCAGCTAGAGGCAAACAAAGCAAAAGATCCCACTCTCTGGAAACGGCTCATCTTTCTTCTAAAAATCCAAGTTTAAAGGATTTTCGCAAATCCACAGGCATTGCCAAATTCTACAATTTGTGATCCCCCCCCCCCCCCCTCCCCAGCCATAATTCACATTCCCGCTGCACATTTGATTGCTCAATGGACGCGGTCAATGAAAGGGACCTGATACACAATCGAAAATGGTGAAGTGGTGGGAGTGCAACAGGATTGTAGGGTCCTATTTCCATCAGTACAATGAAAAAATCCCACTTCATCCTGGCCCAAAACTTGCAGCCTAAAAGGTACCTTCGGTGCTCATTTGCTTTGCTTTTGGGTTCAACCTGTTTAAAATGCTCCTTTAAAACTGGAGAGAATAAAGCAAGGCAACTCAAACAGAAGACATTAATTCACTGCTGTTGAAATGGATGGCGGATTTTCATTAGATGATGTGATAAGGAATTCCCAACCAGGGCCTCCCATCAGCTGAGAAGGTGCACCCGATGTTTGTGGAGTGGTTGGCGGCGGCGAAGGAGGAAACAATGACTGAGGAAGGACTTGCACTCTCAGCATGGATGGACAGGACGAAGCAGAAAAATAAAGGAATAAAGCAGACTCTCGCTATAAGCAATCCAATAGTTTGAGTGTGCTTATAAACTTCCAATAACAAGTATATTTGATGGCGAGCCACGGACATAATAACTTGCAGTCAGCAGTTTAGTTTGAGCTCCAGTCTATGCAAAATCTAATCCCACATTCAGGTGGAATCCCAAATTCAGAACGTGTCGATGCCCAATCGTCAGTCTCCAGCCATTCACCATGACACAGACGGCCAACCTGCACCCACTGACCAGGAACATGCATTCATGTCTCTCAGCAATTGAAAGATTTTCACTTAATTTTGCAAAATATGTTCTGGGAACTGGGAAATGGCAACCATCAGGGGCTGGTTTAGCACACTGGGCTAAATCGCTGGCTTTGAAAGCAGACCGAGGCAGGCCAGCAGCTCGGGTTCAATTCCCGTACCAGCCTCCCCGAACAGGTGCCGGAATGTGGCGACCAGGGGCTTTTCACAGTAACTTCATTTGAAGCCTACTTGTGACAATAAACGATTTTCATTTCATTTCATTTGATCAGTAAAGATGAAGAGGCAGAGGCACTATTGTGGAGTAGGGAGAGGGCCGAGAAGGGACCTGTTGAAGGCGTTAAAATTCTGATGGGGTTCGATAGCGTAGACATAAATATGACATTTCTACTTGGACAGTCCTTCAATAGAAGGCAGTCCTCAATGAATCCATTTGGAAATGCAGGCAATATTTCTTTAGCCAGAGAATGGTTAGATTGTGGAACTTGCTACCACATAGAAGTGGCTGAGGTTAATAGTTTAAATGCACCCAAGGGGGCAGCTAGACATATAATAGGGAGAAAGCAATGGATATGGATATGTTAATGGGGTTAGATAAAGCAAGGTGGGAGAGGCTCATGTGAAGCCCAGACACAGGCAGAGACTAGCTGGCAAATGCCATGTAATATTTAAAATGTAAGCTGCCAATTTGTGTTAAACATCTGGGAACCCCCAAAGATGTAAATCATGACTGCATACATTCTAAAGTATACACTGCACTGAACCATTAATCACATCCCTCTATTATTAAAGGTTTTAAAAATCAGGCCCTTATCTAGATTACCTTCCTTAAAATTCATGCTTCTTTAACAAGTCCGCAATAATGTACCATTTCACACCACTTGCCACTCACCACCCTGCAAATTACCAATTACATTATGGCCGGTAGTTTTAACAGATCCCACAGTTTCAGGGCACGTTTACCTGTATCTGAACCGAGAGCCCATCCGCACGAAGGATAGCTGGTTTGAATTCTTCTGCACGGGTCCCCGTAGTCGGAAAAAGGCATGGTGTTCCACAGCACATTTCCAGAGGTGTTTGCAAGCCTTCGGGTGATCCAGTCGAAATACAAAAGTGTGTTCTTGTTCTTTACCCTTGTGGGGAAAAAGTAACGTTCCAGTCATTTATTTGGTTGTCTCACCTGGTTTTCTGCTGTTCCCTATCTTGCCATCAATGCCACGCCTGCCTCTGCTCAGCGGGCAAGGCAGTAGACTATTCAAGGGAATAGGATTTTTACAATAGCAGCCATCCCATCACTTCCCCTGTGGAAAAAGATATACTGCTTTGTGTGGGACTGAGCTGCACAGTTGCTAAAGGTTTGAGGTTAACTCACACTCCTTCGGGACCAGGGTTTTTCAAAGTGCAGGTTGCGACCCATGTGTGAGTCACGGGCGGGTTGCAAAGCGATCGTTCACGGTGTTCCCGAGGTGATCCGATCACATGAGAATCACCCAACAGTGCTCCCGGCATTTTTATTGAGAATGGCACCACTGTCGCCTTTTAAATGAAAAGGCAATGAGGCTGTGTGCAGTCCTCCGGCCAGAGGTGGCAGGAGTGAGCAAGGCGCCTACACTAGATGTCAAACTTGATGTAAGCATGTTTTTTGCTGCCAAATTACAGAGGAGAGCTTTTTCCATTTTCTAGCTGCTGACAAGCAAGGCAAAAGGACTGTGAAGATTAATCATATTCTTACAAGTAAGAGATGGCAGGAGACGCAGTGGGCCTACTGGCCAGGATCTCACAACAGAAGCTGCTGGAGAGAGCTGCCCAGGAGAGTCCAGGGCAGGACAGAGCAGTGCTGGTGTTACCTCTGTACAGAGCTCCATGGTCGCTGGTTAACAGCCTACAAAGAAGAATCTTTACTTGGGAACAAAGAGCATGGTTTTGTCAATTGTGTCAATGCAAGTAAGGATGCAAAGCCCAGGGAAGTACTGGCAAATGGGGGATGTTTCAGATTTTGAAAGAGAAGTGATGGGTGAAAAATTCCTTTTGAGACCCCGAGCTGACTACGAAGAGACTAAGTTGCTGAACCTGACCTGTGATAGCACATTAAAACCATGCCAAAAGCCCATGAGGCTGTTAGCATTCTGGTATAGCATCTCCCAGGTGTATACAGTGCTGAGTAAAACACGCATTTTGTTGCTATTGCCCTTCACGACTACCTACATGTTGGATTTTCCGTTCTCACAAAGATGAAGACGGCACAAAGGAACTGACTGAAGTCTACACCTGGTATGTGCATTGCTCTCCCCTCCTGCGCACCCGATTGGAGTGAGATTGCGAGGACCAAGCAGGCTCCCCTTTTCCATTAAAGGCAAGCAAGTGAGGTATGTGTCAAAGAGCTGTCATGGGCATGATGGACCGAATGGACTCCTGTGCTCAGATTTAATTTCCCCTGACGCAGATTGGTGCAGTGGTGCGAATATCCGCATTGAATAGCAGCGGCCCTCGCTGACCTTCCATTTCCATAGATTTTATTAGAGAGAAAAAAATCTCCCTGACACTAACATTAATGCATAATTACAGCTCCATTCTGACACCCCCTGAGGAAGCCTGACATTTCAGATCAGCCCGAGACTTCCCCTCCGCCTCCCCAACTCATTTCAACAAGCAGCGCAGAAAATAGATACTGGCATCCTTGATCAGAGTATCCAAGCATCCGCAAATTACTGCGGATGCTGGAATCTGAAACGAAAGAGAAAATGCTGGAAAATCTTAGCAAGTCTGGCAGACATCTGTAGGGAGAGAAAAGAGCTAACGTTTCGAGTCCGATGACTCTTTGACACAGCGTCAAGGTCCCAGGTTCAATTCCCGGTTTGACAAAGAGTCATCGGACTCGAAACGTTCGCTGTTTTATCTCCCTACAGATGCTGCCAGACTTGCTGAGATTTTCCAGCATTTTCTCTTTCGATACAAGCGTGGATATTGATTTTACCAACCAGTACTGCACCAGCTCACCACAGTACATTCTGACATTCTCCTTACTCCACATAGGTTAAATCGAGGAAAGATTGAGCAACTGCCAGTTATTTTTACAGTTTCTTCTCTGCGGATACACAATCGCCTTCAATCAGCCCTGTCACTCCGCTTGTCACAGAGATCACAGCACCTTTTAAAAGGGAGAGCAGATGAAACATTCTGAAGCAGAGGAAGATATGGGCGGCACGGTAGCACAGTGGTTAGCACTGTTGCTTCACAGCGTCAAGGTCCCAGGTTCGATTCCCGGTTTGGTCACCATCAGTGCGGAGTCTGCACGTTCTCCCCGTGTCTACGTGGGTTTCCTCCGGGTGCTCCAGCTTCCTCCACAAGTTGTGACAGATGCGCTTGTTAGGTAATTTGGACATTCTGAATTCTCCCTCCGTGTACCCAAAACAGGCACCGGAGCTTGGCGACAGGGGGAATTTCACAGTAACTTCATTGCAGTGTTAACGTAAGCCTACTTGTGACAATAAAGATTATATTATATTACAGGGGCTATGGGGAGAGGGAAAAATGATGGGATTAGCACTAGGTTCCTCTGACAGACAGTCAGCCCAGACTCAATGCATCCCATCACAGCCCACCCCACCCCACCGCTTTGCTACGGTGAACTTCAATAATCAATGACTCATGACTAGGACCACCCCAGCCTTTAGCGGTTAGTTAATATTTATTACGAGAAGACAGTCAACCAAGGCAAATTGAAGTCCTTGTCTTTTCACAGCCTGACTGAGAGGACATTCATAAAATCACCCAACATTCCCCATCTTTCTCCACCTTTTTAAATCATTGGCAGTTCAACCTGATACCAGTGTTGGGCACAGTTGACCAGTGATGTGGGTCATTTTCTCTTAAGAATCTCATCCCCTTCCTCCATTTAGACAGTAAGAAGTCTTACAACACCAGGTTAAAGTCCAACAGGTTTGTTTCAAACACGAGCTTTCGGAGCACGGCTCCTTCTTCACCTGAAGAAGGAGCCGTGCTCCGAAAGCTCGTGTTTGAAACAAACCTGTTGGACTTTAACCTGGTGTTGTAAGACTTCTTACTGTGCTCACCCCAGTCCAACGCCGGCATCTCCACATCATGGCTTCCATTTAGACAGGCAGCTGTGACCCTGTCATTCCACCCTTCAGACAGTGGCTATTTTTCTCTTCACGGTTTCCAGCACTTGCACTTTTTATTTCAGACTTCACGCGTTGATGTTGTTTTTCTTAGAAGTCGGAAATATTTTGGGAGCGAGTGGGTTTTAATAGGTCGTCATACTCAAATCAAGTGGGAAGAAGTGATCACTTACCAAGTGAATTCCATAACATTCTGAACTTGGGAAAGAGCCTTTTCAAATTAAGGTGCTTTAGAAACCTCACTGGTACAGGTTCGGCGGTGTGACAACGAGCCCTCTGGATTCATAAGGATCGAGGAGATCTCAGATCAATGCCTGGTCTGCTCTGGGTGTGTGTGTGTGGCTGTGCTAGAATTAGTGTCAATGTCTTTGGGGAAGGGGAAAGTGAAAAAAAAAACTTGACAGCTGCCTTGGAAAGTTCAGACAATGGATGTGCGTTGAGGGAAAAGCTGAACAATTAGCAATTTCTCATGGTGTAATATCCAGATAACAATCACATTATGGATTGGATTAGCCTCAAGGGCGAGGTATTGGACTACGGTCAGCGACGCTGGATCGCAAGCTCCGGCCATTAGTCTCAATGTTCAGCAATGATGGGTGTAATAAGCAATGATGTCATCACATGAATGCCAGCTCCAAACAAAATCATGAATCAGATAAGTTTTGAGACACAATATTGGGTCCTTGGTCGGCCAGAAATATCAACGAGAAAATGCTGGAAAATCTCAGCAGGTCTGCCAGCATCTGTAGGGAGAGAAAAAAGCTAACGTCTCGAGTCCAGATGATCCTTTGTCAAAGCAAGAAATATCACTCAGCATCGCTATCTCTCTCATCGCGTAGCACTGGAATAAAAGATCATCAAGGCACTGCTGCGGACAGTTTCAAGGAACCCCATCAGAGAATGCACCTTTCAAACCCAGGTGCCCAGACAGAAAGACAGCTCGGCACACAAGCTCAAGGGGCCGCGTTAAGCCACTGTATCAGCAAGACGGCGCTCTCCAGTACCACCATGAGGCTGAAGTTACAAAAAGAAACAAGACTGCAGAGAAAACCGTTTGGAAGAAGATAAGACCCACTTAGGCCGATATGAACTACCTGCACATCAAAAAGAACCTGCAGTGTCTTTGGGGTTTCCAGAACCTTACATTAACAAGTAGACCAAGCTGAAATTGCAAGCAAACCTATTTGACGTGAAGGTGGGAGTTCACTATCCAGCAACATTTGTGGAAACATCCATCTGAACTGCCAATCTTCCCCGATTTTCAAAAGCCCTATCCCAGCTGGTAGCCCACAGCAAGTTTTAGCGTATTTCACTCGCTCTATTTTTTTCTGGTCAAACCCCCTGGGGAGGGGTGCCACATCCAGCGACATGTCTGGGAGCGGAAACTTCAGCAAGCCACAGTGAGACAATGGTTGAGAGAGAAAAAACCTTCAGATTTAAGGTTCCGCCACACCTCTAGTTACATAGAGGTTTCCCCAAAACAATTTATAGTGCCTATATGTGGCAAACCATTCCAAAGCATTTCACAGGAGGGTAATCAAGCAGATTTTGACATTAAGCCACATATGGATTATAATTGAACAGATGGCTAAATGCTCGTCATAGAGCCTGGATTTAAGGATCCCATCCAAAAGTAGAGGGAGATAGAGGAATTGGAGAGTTTCACGGAGGGAATTCAAGAGCTTAGGGTCTAGTTTGCTGAAGTCACAGCCAAAAACGGTGAAGCAATTTAAATCGAGTTTATGCAGAATTTGACGAATGCAGAGATCTAATAGAGTGTTGCCAGTGGCTCCAGAGATAGGGAGGGACAAGGCGCTGGAGTGAATGGAAAATAAGGATAAGAATATAATAAAATATAATTGAAGATTCGCTGGACCAGGAGTTAATATAGGTCAGCGACCACAGGGATGAGAGTGAATAGAACTTGGCCCGAGTTAATACACAGGGAGTATGGTATTGGATGGACTAAGTTTACAGATAGAGCAAGGTGGGAGGCGAGCCATGAGCACATTGGAAATGTTGAGTGTAGAGGCAAAGGAATGAAGATTTTCTAAGCATATGTTTTCTTTTTCTACCAACTGATTTTTCTTTCTTGGCAGATTTTCTCCCTCTTCCCTCAAGAGTCTCTGCTGGGCTGAAATTACACAGGCAAATGCTCCAAATGTTTAATGATTTCTAACTCGGAGTCTCTGCGACGTGCCTAATTACAGTTATCAGGTAGCAGATGATCACACGTTTCATGCTTCTGGCTTTTTCTCCCAAAGGCACCAAGCTGAACGACAGCCACCTTCCAGGACCTCACCCAAGGGCCCATCTTCCTGGCATGAATCGAGGCATTGAATATTCACCAGCAGGCAGATATCATGTTGTCCGTAAAGAGATGCCAAGCAGCATGTTCAGCTGGAACAGTGTTCCCTGAAAGCAGAATGCCCAACCTTTCATTAAAACCTTGAGCGTACACCAAGGTTGTAATTTTCAACTTTCATTACCTTGGTTAGTAACCGGGTGGAGTGCCCTTTGAGAGAGAGTGATTTTTTAAAACAGCAAAAACTACGGAAGCTTTCAGTGTAGTCATTTGCCAATGATTCTGCCCTCTCAGGTGAGTAGAAAAGGATCCCATCGCACTATATTTGTCCCTCAATGATCAGTTTCTCTGGTCAGTATTAGAGTATTGTGCTGTATCTTGTGGTGTTTAAATTAACCGTTTCCTACATTCCCACAGTGACGCCTCCTCCCTCGGATACCACGCCCCAGGATGGGCATTGGCAACCATGGACTTCCATTGGATTGGTCCATGATTGTGCTTGGCAAAGTGCTGCAGTGGTCCGCCATTGCTTTCTGTGGTACGACTGACCAGGAAACTCTCTGCTCTTGCCACTTGCCATCAGGCATATTAGAAGGGTTGACATGATGATAATTCAACCTGTTTGACCACATTGTGAATGCACCTTCCGTGACCATCAAGTACCAGAGTGGGACTGGAACACACTGGATGGGGCATTAACACAGAATGTATTCGTCCACAAGTGGCCAAACAATGTAATCAAAGTGCTTGCAATGGTCTGGCGTAACCGGTGAGGAGAAAAACAGTAACGTTTCGTGTCATAAGCTCCGATGAAAGGTCGCCACCCTGAAACATTAACTCTGGTTTTCTCTCCACAAGCGCTGACTGACCTGCTGCACATTTCTCCCATTTTCTGTTTCTGTTTCAGATTTTCAGCAGCTGCTGTAAAACACTTAAAGGTTTCATCAAATATACTCGGGGTGTCCCATGACATTGCCCCGTGGTGGGCCAGAGGGAATGTTGGGTGATAACCGATAACCTTGTTATCTTGCTGCTGAAGTGTAACTCGGTGTGGATGGTTTTAAGGACACCAGGATGTATATTTTCCACTCCTAGCACAATTTAAACTTAGATTGTGCAGAGCAAGTTTGGAGATTTTCAAATGCAAGTGTGGTTTGCAATCAGGTGCAAATTGGGACAGAGGTACAGAATAGTGGGAGGAGCAGCAAATAGCATGGGAGAGAAATGTAAAAAGGAGCAAATACAATTAAAGGGGAGCATTAGAATTTGGAAATAAAAATTCATTAGGCCTCTGTATGAAATGTTATCCCAGGTTATCATCCGCCTTTGTCATGGTTGAAGAAGCATGCAGCTCAAGCCAAACAGGAGGGAATGAAAAATTAGAGGAAAGGACATCAAAGATACAGGTACAAATCGGGGGGGAGGGGGAATCAGAACCTGCCCCCTTTGATGGGTGAAGATGAGGTAGCATTGATAGGAACGAGGTTTAAGAGGAGGGTAGTCATGGCACCATGCCATCGCTGCAGGAGCTCCTCAGGGTACTGTCGAAGTCCCAATATCTTCAGCAGTGACGGTCGTGTTCGGTACCACTTGCAACTCCTCATGATACTGCAGCAGTCTGTGTCCAAATGCAGCAAGACCTGGACAACATTCAAATTTGGTCCGATAAGTGACACGTGTACCACACAAGTGCCAGACATGAACATCTCCCAACGAGAGAGAATCTAACCATCCCCCTTGACATTCAATGGCATCACCATTGTTAAATGCCCCATCAACATCCGAAGGGTTAACACTGGATTAGAAACTGAACTGATCAGTAACTCAGTTCCAAACTCCTCAACGCCTGGCCACCATCGACAAGGCATAAGTCAGAGATGTGATGGAATACTCTCCACTGGCTCCAACAATACTCTGAGAAGCTCCACAGCATCCAAAACCAGGCAGTCCATTAAACTTCCACCACTGGCACACAGCGGTACCTTTGACAGCACTGTCCAAGCACATGACCTCTGCCACCTAGAAGGATAAAGGCAGCAGAGTCATGGGAACACACCATCACTGCGAGTACCTCTCCAAGTCTCACACCATCCTGACTTCAAATAATAGCATGCCTTCAATGTCGCAGGGTCAAAGTCCTGGGACTAACTTTCTTAACAGCACTGTCGGTGTACCACACAATGTTGGCCGGTGTGGTTCAAGACAGGAACCCACCGCCACTTTCTCAAGGGCAATGAGGGACGGGCAATTAATACTGGCCCTGCCAGCACTGCCCACATCCCAAAAACAAATGATCGGTATTGCAAGAAAGTGGAATTAAGTTTCAGGCCACAGCCAGATGTGCCAGTCCTTTGCTGCACAATAACTACAATGGCCGTTGCAACAGCTGGCATAGATCTTCAGCTGCCTTCAGTTGCTAATCCTGTGTAGATTGTTCCCCATGGTCACCCCAGGCAGGTGTGCCAGGGCAAACAGAGAGAGTATGCAGCATCTCTCGACAGGTTCAATTAATCAGAACACACTGGCTTGTTAGTCAACCGCTCCCCTATTTCACATTTTGCTTTGAAATGGATTGAATTGAAATTATCCTCTTCTAAACACCTCATATGGAAGGATTCCAATTGGTGGCAGGAATGACGGAGGGTCAGAAGATTACAGTAAGTGGGACCCAGAGGGATGGATTTTCAGCCTCCTCCAGAGTGGGCACTGAGGCAGGCAGGTGGACACAGAATTTTGAGCCACCGGCCTGTCAGTTTCTGGGTTCCATCCCGCCTGTGCCATTTTCCCCAGACATAGGGTGGAGAGGACAGCAAGTTTTCCAGTCAGCCTCCAGGTCCCCACAGGTTAACTGAAGGCAAACCTGGGGACCAGTACTCCAGGCAGGCTTTGAGGCCTTCCCCTGCCTACCTTGGTGGGTTCAACAGCAGCTGCAGGCCGGCATCCCCCCCCCCCCCCCCCCCCCCCCCCCCCCCCCACCCCTCCCCACTCCTCCCATCCAGTTGGAAAGGCCTGGTCTTAATTTTAAGTTTGTAAATGTTGGGAGCGTGTGTTCCTCCATTTTGGGGCGATTTTCCCCTCTCTCGCTTATCTGCTGAGGCAACCTGCTGCTGCTTCAGTGTCTGAGGGCCTCCCATTGGCTTGGATAACACACCTACCATCCTTCATTGGACTGCAGGTCTACCCTCTGGTTATTCATTTGTTAGCTCAAGGAGGGGCACAGCCAAGTGACCAATTTCCCTCAACCCCCTCCCCACCCTACCAGTTTCTGATCCCATTGGGGCCTGACAGCACAAGCTCCTGAAGCCCACCAAAATTTCCTGCCCAGAGTCTCACAGACCACCACCACCTCCAGTCTTTAGCCACGTGATACAAGCTTGTCCCAGCCTGATGAAGACAATCCCGACTCTCTCTTACCTGCTCATCGTCCTCCACCACCACGAGAGTTAGCTTGCTTTTCTTAAATTCCAGTTTAATGATCTTAGGCCTGAAAACAAGGACAATAATATATGAAGCCTTTAATTTGAGAAACCACCTACACCAAAATAACACGACAAATGGGATGTTTCCCACTTCCAGATTCAAATACAACTTTTTGACGCATTAGATTTTGTTCAATATCTTCTTTAACCACTTACTTATTTAATAAAGTGCTCTCAATTCACTTTTTTCCCAATTAAGGGGCAATTTAGCATGGCCAATCCACCTACCCTGCACATCTTTGGGTTGTGGGGGTTAGATCCATGCAGACACGGGGAGAATGTACAAACTGCACACAGACAGTGAGCCATAACCAGAATTAAACCCGGGTCCCTGGTGTTGTGAGACACCAGCAGTGTTAACCACTGAGCCACCGCGCCGCCCCATATGAATGAGGAGCCACGTGACCCCTCGAGCTTGCCGGGATCGAACCCAGGTCCTCAGCGCGCTGAAGCAGCAGTGCTAACCACTGCGCTACCCATCACTTACTTATTGATACAGCAGCTTTGTTTTGTTTCCAAATACACTACCAAACGCCCCCAATACACCACACCATACAACATTGATGGGCCAAAATAAGCGGCAGGTGAAAGCACAGTCTCATGTTCAGGTGATATTTGCACTTAGAACATTGTCCCTTACACTTTAGAATATCAATTGAAGACCTCAAATATATTGCGCACTCCTGCCAAATGGTTGCCTCATTGATAAACCAGTTAAGTACCAACAGGTAACCTCCAAAGCAATTGTATTCTTGGACCTGCACATTTTTCTTCTTAAAAAGGATAGGCAGTACTATTAATGGGACCTTCAGCTTGTGTGCATTGTAAAAGGGTGAAGATGGGGCCAACTGACCAGAAAAAGAGTCCAATCTTTGTTTCGCCTTCAAATACCAGTACTCCTGTTGGGGTCAGACCCAGGCTGTATTCATTTTCATCTCTCCCCTGAGCAGGGAAACAGAAATCAAAATTACAATGAGGACATCTGTAACCTCCTGTACCCACAGACAATCAGGAATGCACTAAATTCAACCTCAAACCTCAGGAACGTTGACACACAACAGTATTCAGATCTATACGAACGATAGAAGCATAATTGAAGTGTAATAAAGAAAAAGTGTGCAACCTCAAAAATATCACAAAGATCGACCGTCCAAAAGGGTGGACATTAGAACTGGCTGGAGCGGAGGCGGAATAATAGGCCTGTACCCCAAGTCCATTCTGGAAACTTGGCTGGAAACCCCACCTTTGTGGATAGTGGGTGAAGGCAGGACCAGGCTCCACTGTGATGGAGAGAGACACTGGTCGACCTCAGACTTGAACATCAGTCATTAGGATGATGTATGAATTATAAGAAGGAGCTCTCGGAGCTGTAAGTTAACAATTCCGAAATTCCGCTGGCCATTTGGAATAAGGCCAACGTCACGATCCTGCCTCCTGCCCCACACAATCCTCATGGTGCGGAGGAAGGAGTCAGGGCCACAGCCCCCTGCAGCAGGCCTGAGGTGGAAACGGGGGCGGGTGGATGCCGAGGCAGCCAGGTTAAAAGACCCATCTCCATTTGCTGGGATGTGGACCCAGTTCTGTGAATGAGTGAGAGGGCCCTTAACCCTCACCAACCAGCCCCACGTCAGAACAGGAAACCTCAGCCCATTAATTCTGCTTTTCTCTCCACAGATGTGAGCTGGCACGATGTGGAGTTCTAGCATCCTCGGTCTATATCTCATTCGCAGCTAATCTAATTTAAGACCGAGAAAACAGTTAACTTTATCCACGATGGCGACATCACTAAACAGTCCAACTTTGCTCCGGTCCTTACTTTAACCTTGTGCATGTCCACACCATACATCTCCAGCCATTTAGCTTTGTTGAGAAAGTTCATTTCTGCCTGAGATGGTGTCTGCCCCCTGCAAAGAGAGAAGATTTCTAGTGAAATTTGCCTGCTCGCCATCACTGCTAATGGCTTCTTAAAGCATCCTCTACTCAAACTATACCAAGTTACCCATTCACAGAGTTACAAAAAGCCGATAAAGCACAGAAATAGGACACTCAGTCCAAAGAGTCAATGTCAGTCTTTCTGCTCCACTTCACCCATTCAGCTTATCCTTCTATTCTTTTCTCTCTCCAGTTTTCCCTTAAATGCATCCAAGCTATTTACCTCAACTCCTCTGGAGATAACACATTCCCTAATCTTACCACTGTCTGGTTAATGAAGGATTTCCCGAATTTCCCACAGCATTTAATAGTCACTATCTTGTATTTATTACCTAGGACGCTGATATTTTCTCCATACCTACTTCATCAAATATCCCAAAGCCCTCGTCACCCCTCAGCTTTCACTTTTCCCAGAGGTAACTGCCCATTCAGCATTTCCTGAGAGCTATCACCCTTGTCAATTGTTTTCCCACACCTTCTCCAATGCCTCTATATTCTTTCCTAATGGAGTTCTCATTTCAACTAAATTTGTTAAAATTGAAAATTAAATGGCTAAGAATTAAAATCCCGACAATGCAGAAGGAAGCCATTCGGCCCCTCAAGTCTGCACCGACCGTCTGAAAGAGCACGTTACCCAGGCCGACTTCCCAGCCCATCCTATTCACTTAACCTAACCTGCACATTCCCCTGGACACTAAGGGGCAATTTAGTGTGGCCAATTCAACTAACCTGCACATCTTTGGACTGTGGGAGGAAACCGGAGCACCTGGAGGAAACCCACGGAGCCATGGGGGGGAAAAGTGTAAACTCCCACATAGACTGGGCGCGATTCTCCGCTGCCCACGACGGGTCGGAGAATAGCGGGAGGGCCTTCCCGACAATTTTCACGGCCTCCCGCTATTCTCCCCCCCTCCGGCCGCCCCCCGACACGAATCGCTGCTCGCCGTTTTTTTACGGCGAACAGCGATTCTCCACAGGCCGGATGGGCTGAATACCGCGGAGTTTACGGCCGTTTTCACGGCCGCGATCACACCTGCTTTCAGCGTTCATGAAAACGGCCGCAAAGTGCCCATCCCGGACAACCATGGCACCGATTGGCACGGCCGTGCCAAGGGTGGCATGGGCCTGCGATAGGTGGGCACCGATCGCGGGCAGCGGTTCAGATACCCACGCACTATTTGTTCTTCCGCCGCCCCGCAGGATCAGTCCGCGGGGCGGCTGAGGAGCATGACGGCCCGCGCATGCGCGGGTTTGACACGTCTGCGTGATGACGTCATCCACGCATGCGCGGCTGATGTCATCGTGCGCGTCAGCCGCCGTGACTCTTGGCGGGCGGTGTTAGCGACGTTCCAATACTAGCCCCGCCCGGGGGGGAGAATCGGGTCCCGGAACGGAGCTCCAAGGCTGGCGTGAAACACGGCCAGTTTTACGCCAGCCTTCACAGCACGCCGGATTTGCGGAGAATCGCGCCCAGTAACCTGGGTCCGCAATTGAACCCGGGTCCCTGGCACTGTGAGAAAAAACATTGCCACAAGAACTACAGTGGCTCAGAGAGAAGACCCCCCACCACCTTTTGTGACATTTATCAGATTTACTGTGATATTAAAATTTATGGAATGTAGCCCTTTGATTCCTGAAGAGTCACAATGCAGACAATCTAAGAGATGTCGCCATATTGTATACAAACTACTGAAAACTTCAGAGGAGCTCCTTGTCAAGGCTATGGAAGGTAGGAGTGGGAAGATTTTATCTAAAAAAAAATCTTCAGAAAAATGATTTTGGTTTCAAACAATAAAATACTCCCTGCGGGTAACTTTAAGGAAAATAAAACTTGAATGTCAAACAGAATTCCACACGGTTTTCCGTGGACAAAATGATTGGTCGTACAGTTCTGTCACCGTTGTCGATCCAACCATTGCATGATTGAAAAGGTTCGTCATTTCCTTGCAAATCTTCCTTCCACTAAAGTTCTCCCCCTCGATTTCCCCCTTAAAAACAGCAATTCCTCATTGGGATCTGGCTGCACAGGAACTGGGTGCCCTCACCCAAAATGGTTATCCTTCGATATGAGGTCTTGGTCAGAAACTTGGACTGCAGAGTTCAATTCTGACATGACCCAGCTTCCACATCTACGGATATTTACCAGGGATAACCACGAGGAACAACGACTGTAGATATCTGCCACGGTAGTAAATGCAATTGCCCCCAGTGAAGGTCAACTAGTCGACAGAAGCTCAGAGGTTCAGGGATTGATTTCACGCAAGGCCGCAGTCGTGATTGATGAGCAGGTGAATCTCTGGGAGTGGCAGTAAGGGAGGCTTGGGAGGGGACAAGGCCTTGCTCAGGCTGGTTAAAAATTCCCCTCTCAGCGAAGTTCGGTGACCCATTTTACCTCACTTCCCTTTTTTTAATCTGTACCGAACTCAACAGAATGAAAAGTCAGAAAGAATGTAAAATGGGCTGCTGGCCCACTAATCCGACCGCCGGATGTCAAGATCTACCCCACAGAGTCATCAGAGGCGCACCATAGCCTGCCCATGGTGCCAGTCCATTCATTGTGTATCGATCTGGTTTCACCCATCTCGATGGGTCCTGGATAACAAATTCCACAAATGATTGATTCACGTCTTATGTTCTCTAATGTTCTACGAAGAAATTAACAGCAGTGGTCGAAATCATCTCAAATCTACCTCAGGAAGTGTTCAGGAAAAGGAGAACGTCGTACCTGCATTCCTTCCATTTCTGAAAGATGGCGAGTTCCGTCTCTTCAGTCTGGTCCGGCACATATCTGAACTCTGACACAAAGTCGGGTCCGTGCTCAGAGGGATCGCAGTCACCCACTTCAGCTACAGTGAACAAACCAGGAAATAGGTTAAGCAACTAAAATGAAGATGTTTCACTACTCTCACTCAATCTTTTTCCATTATCCCACCCATCAGTAATAAAAACATTTGCTGACTAATCGGGAAAACATACAATTATGTTCTACAGCCAGCTCACCGTTAAGAGCAAGGAAAAATCCAAGAGATATGTAACGGCAGGGAATGAATTCTGCTGAAGTCCCGGAACTAATGTCCGAGGCTGTTTCTCAGAATTAACAGCACCCGTGCCACTGAATCAGATGTTTTTATGTTCAAGCCCCAATCCAGGGCCCAAGCTCTCAACCCACCCACCCAGAAGATTTGGGCTGTCACGTCGCACTCCGGAGCATTGAACGTACAGTCCAGGCTGACAGGCCACCACAATGCTGAGCAGTGCTACAATGCCAGAGGCTCTCGTCTGTCAGAGGAGATGTTAAACACGAACTCTCAAGTGGACACATGACACTCTCGGCACTATTTCAAAGGGGTCCCCCCCACCCCCCCCGATGTTGAAATGATATGAAAAATCGCTTATTGTCACAGTAGGCTTCAAATGAAGTTACTGTGAAAAGCCCCTAGTCGCCAGATTCCGGCACCTGATCGGGGAGGCTGGTACGGGAATTGAACCTGCGCTGCTGGCCTTGGTCTGCTTTACTAGCCAGCTATTTAGCCTATTGTGCTAAACCAGCCCTTCATATGGTAATTGTCACCATTCTTACCCCTCAACCAACATCAATAAACAACAGATTCTCTGGCCTTTGACAGTGTTTCACATGAGATCTTAGAGCGCAAATTGGTCGTCGTATTTCTGACATTAACGGTGACAAAATTTCAAAAGCACTTCAAGTGACGACTGCACCGCACTTTGGGCCTTCCTGATGTCATTGACGACACGGTAGCACAGCGGTTAGTACTGCAGCCTCACAGTGCAAGGGGCCCGGGTTCGATTCTGGCCTTGGGTAACCTGTGTGGAGTTTGCACTTTCTCCCCATGTCCACGTGAGCTTCCTCTGGGTGCTCCAGTTTCCCCCCCACACCACAAGGATGTGCAGCTTAGGTGGGGGGTCACAGGAATAGGGCGGGAGAGTGGGCCTAGTGGGGTGCTATTTTGGGGGGCGGGGGAGGGGTGCGGTGCACACATGATGGGCCAAATAGCCTCCTTCTGCTCTGCAGCGAGAAAGCCTTTTCTTTGATGGACTTTTATGTTCTAATTTTTCATAAAGTATGTTGAACCCAACCAAAAACAATGGGCTGCTTCATTGATATGACATCTGCATGTTCTGTGGGTTCTATTCTGATCACAGTATTCACAGATGCCCCCATCATCCACACAGCCAACTCTGCTCTCTAAACTACAAAAGAGAAGCGGATGTGGGACGAAGAGAGAAAAAGCAGGAAGGTCCTCATGCAGGAGAGCACGCAAAAGATGAAGAGAGAGCAGGTGTTACACAAGGGTTGGAGTGGTGAGGGTACAGGGTGCGTGTGTGTGTGTGTGAGTGAGTGAGTGAGTGAGTGAGTGAGTGAGTGAGTGAGTGAGTGAGTGAGTGAGTGAGTGAGTGAGTGAGTGAGTGAGTGAGTGAGTGAGTGAGTGAGTGAGTGAGTGAGTGAGTGAGTGAGTGAGTGAGTGAGTGAGTGAGTGAGTGAGTGAGTGAGTGAGTGAGTGAGTGAGTGAGTGAGTGAGTGAGTGAGTGAGTGAGTGAGTGAGTGAGTGAGTGAGTGAGTGAGTGAGTGAGTGAGTGAGTGAGTGAGTGAGTGAGTGAGTGAGTGAGTGAGTGAGTGAGTGAGTGAGTGAGTGAGTGAGTGAGTGAGTGAGTGAGTGAGTGAGTGAGTGAGTGAGTGAGTGAGATTGATTTAGAGAGTGAGATTGATTTAGAGAGTGAGATTGATTGAGAGAGTGAGATTGATTGAGAGAGTGAGATTGATTGAGAGAGAGAGATTGATTGAGAAAGAGCGGGAGAGAGAGCGGGAGAGAGCGCGGGAGAGAGCGCGGGAGAGAGCGCGGGAGAGAGCGCGGGAGAGAGCGCGGGAGAGAGCGCGGGAGAGAGCGCGGGAGAGAGCGCGGGAGAGAGCGCGGGAGAGAGCGCGGGAGAGAGCGCGGGAGAGAGCGCGGGAGAGAGCGCGGGAGAGAGCGCGGGAGAGAGCGCGGGAGAGAGCGCGGGAGAGAGCGCGGGAGAGAGCGCGGGAGAGAGCGCGGGAGAGAGCGCGGGAGAGAGCGCGGGAGCAAGAGAGAGAGAGAGAGTGAGATCGAGAGTGAGATCGAGAAAGAGAGCATGAGCGAGAGAGAGACAATCGACATTCTATCCAGATCAGACATTCTAAACTGTAGCAACAGCCAAGTTGCCGTAAAATGGAGACAGTGTTTCACGCTGATTTACACTTCATTCTCACCAGGTCAAAATCCTGGGATTCCCTACCCAGAAATATTGTGAAGTAGAACCAGAAAACTTTGGAAAACTCAGCAGGTCAAGAGAGAAACCAGCCCAATAGGACTCCTCTTCAGAACTTTAGATCACGGGGTGAACAGGAAATGTTAACTGTCAGAAGTAAAAGTGCAAGACAATAGGAGGCCTAATGGATATTGGGAGAATTGAAAGGGAACAGAGAACGTGAATAGCTAAAATAGGTTAGTGTCAAATTGGACTTGAAATAAACTCGGTTTCTCCACAGATGTTGCCCGACCTGCTGCGTTTTTCCTGCACTTTTTTGTTTTTATTTCACATTTCCAGCTTTCACATTTTACAGTATTTTGCTTTTAGAATATTGTGAAATACCGCCACCAGTAGTTCAAAGCAACAGCCTCCCATTATTACCTTGTCAAGGGCAACTAGGGAGAAACATTAAATGGTGGCCTTGGCATTAACAGCCAAAACATTTTTTTTGTTTAAATAGAGTTGGATCAGCTAGATCTTTTTATTTCATTAATTGCCACTGGATGGGGATATCCCAATAATTTGCTGCTCTCCTGTGCACCAACGATAAAAGAAAGAACATGGCATCATCATTCATGTCATTCTCTTGAGGATCCTCCTGAGCTCAGTTGGACAGTTCTGCAGTTAAGGCTTCTCACAAACCTCTTCTGCTCCAAATTACCCAAATGTGGAACAGGCAGCATGGTTACGTCAGGCATGGAAGCTCCAAAGAGCAAGAGATCTCACAAAACCGTACTGGGTGGCATGGTAGCACAGTGGTTAGCACTGTTGCTTCCCAGCGCCAGGGTCCCAGGTTCGATTCTTGGCTTGAGTCACTGTCTGTGTGGAGTCTGCACCTTCTCCCCATCTCTCTCTCTGGGTTTCCTCCGGGAGCTCCGGTTTCCTCCCACAGTCCAAAGATGTGCAGGTTAGGTGGATTGGGGGCAGCACAGTGGCGCAGTGGGTTAGCATTGCTGCCTCACGGCACCGAGGTCCCGGGTTCGATCCTGGCTGTGGGTCACTGTCCGTGTGGAGTTTGCACATTCTCCCCGTACTTGCGTGGGTTTCGCCCCCACAACCCAAAGATGTGCAGGGTAGGTGGATTGGCCACGCTAAATTGCCCCTTAATTGAAAATATTGAATTGGGTCATCTAAGTTTTAAAAAAAAAAGGTTAGGTGGATTGGCCATGCTAAAAAATTGGCCCTTAGTTTCCAAAAAGTGTTAGGCAGGTTACTAGATTATGATGATAGGGTGGAGGTGTGGGCTTAAGTAGGGTGCTCTTTCCTGGGGCCAGTGCAGGCTCCATGGGCCGAATGGCCTCCTTCTGCACTGTAAATTCTAAGATTCTATGAACACGACAAAGGTCATGACGGCCCCAAGATGCTCGAGAACAGAAGACCAACTCATTGATCCCCTCAGCCATCAAAGTTAAGACACAGTGCTAACCAAATCCTAGTTCTGAGGTGAAAGGGAAAACTCCTCCAGATGTCATGTGTATCAGACACCATCCCAAGGGCCTGAGGACCAGCTAACAATGGAGTATCAGCATGACAGAGGCAAAGCAGATTACGTTCAATACAGTCTTGAAAAACAATGTAGGACTTTTAAAACCCAAACAAAACGCAATCAGAAACAAGGCCTCACCCTGAATGGCATAGGCTGACAGCTGGACCGTTATGTCAAAAGGGCATTCTAACCTAGAATGTTGGAAAAGAAAAAAAAAGTTTATTTTACAATAGCACATCCAAAAATAAGCTCCATTCCAGGCAGCCTATGGCACTGCGCCATAGGGTGGATGTGATGTGGACCTGTGCACATAATTCACTATCCAATGCGATTCCAATCATTGTGTGGCCTAGAGGAAGGCAGCAAGTGAAAGGTGAACCATGTTTCCCACACAGAAGGTCGAGCTGACATGCAGCATGTTCCTTCACCTTGCAGTGAATGATGAGGCAACATGAATAAGCTGGCTGGATTCATATACAAACATGATGATTCTTGGTCAAGACCTGGAGGTGTTCAAATACACTAGTTGAGGTTTTGAAGGCTATTTAAATAGGCCACTCGATTCCTCAAACCTGCTCCATGATTCAGGATGATCATGGCTGATCCGATTGAGACCTTTATTTCTTTGAAAATGTTTTTATTGAATTTTAATATTTTATATTTAAAAATTTACAAAGCAAAACAAAACTAACACGTGTATCAACAAATGAAAAAATTCCAACCGACAACTGAAACAGTATGCTCCCCCCCTAAGGAAAATAGAACCCAACCAACCCTCCCCCCCGCCCCCCACCTCACTAACAGCTAACAGTGACCAAGTCTTAAAGTGCAATATGAACGGCCGCCATCTACGATAGAACCCATCGGTCAACCTCCTCAATGAACTTGACCTTCGAGGTACAGTAACTCCATCGAGTCACCTAGCGACGTCGAGGCACCAGGTGGCCTCGTCTGCCTCCAACTCCCTCACCATGGGTGGGGGGGGCACAGTGCTTCGCACTGCTGCCTCCCAGCACCAAGGACCTGGGTTCAATTCCGGCCTTGGGTGACTGCGTGGAGTTTGCATGTTCTCCCATTGTTCTCTCTGCGTGGGTTTCCTCCCACAGTCCAAAGATGTGCAGTTTAGGTGGGGTTATAGGGAAATGGCAGGGGAGTGGGCCTAGATAGGGTGCTCTTTCGGAGGGGTGGTGAAGACTCGATGGGCTGAACAGCCTTTTTGTGCACTGTAGGGATTCTATGTTTCTAAAAGTTGCAAGTATTCATTGAACTACCACCAGCGGGCAGCATAATCAAAAGACCCCTCCCACCCAGGTTATTCTCTCCTCCAACCTCTTCCATCAGGCAGGAGCACAAAATAACATGTTCAAAACAGCTTCTTCCCCGCTGTTACCAGACTCCTAAATAGCCCTCTTATGGACTGAACTGATCTCTTCACACATCTTTTCTACCAAGTAGCACTACACTCCGTATGCTCACCCGGATGCCTGTGTCTATGTATTCACATTGTGTATTTAAGCATATCCTATGTCTTTTCATATATTTGGCTTTCATTAACAGGGGGATTGAGTTTAAGAGCAGCGAGGTTTTGCTGCAGCTCTATAAAACTCTAGATAGACCACACTTGGAATATTGTGTCCAGTTCTGGTCACCTCATTATAGGAAGGATGTGGATGCTTTGGAGAGGGTACAGAGGAGATTTACCAGGATGCTGTCTGGATTGGAGGGCATGTCTAATGAAGAAAGGTTGAGGGATCTAGGGCTTTTCTCACTGGATCGAAGAAGGGAGAGAGGTGACTTGATAGAGGTGTACAAGGTGATGAGAGGCATAGATAGAGTGGATAGCCAGAGACTTTTCCCCAGAGGGGAAATGGCTGTCATGAGGGGACATAATTTTAAGGTGATTGGAGGAAGGTATTGGGGAGATGCCAGAGGTAGGTTCTTTACACAGAGAGTGGTGGGTGTGTGGAATGCACTGCCAACAGAGGTGGTGGAGTCAGAGTCATTAGGGACATTAAGCGACTCTTGGACAGGCACATGGACAGCAGTAAATTGAAGGGGTGTAGGTTAAGTTGATCTTAGATTAGGATAAACGGTCGGCACAGCATCATGGGCTGAAGGGCCTGTACTGTGCTGTACTGTTCTATGTTCTATTCTATGTTCTATATGGATCGATCTGTCTGGACTGTACGCAGTACAATACTTTTCACTGTACCTTGGTGCACGTGACAATAAATCAAATTTAATTCAATTCAACTCTGTGGACATCTGTCACAGTAAAGGACTAACACCCAGTCGGACATAATACAGGTCGAGCGTCGTACTCACATTGCCTGACCAATGTGGAATGCCCAAAGTTGTGCAAAGCATGACTTACTTGCCACTCAGAATGTCCTGCTTCAGCTGTAACACGAACAAGTATCTGCAGATAAACAAGGAATCAGAGTCAAAGCATAAACCCGACCAGTTAAAAAATATATTTGATATCGTAGAAACACACTGTCTGCCTGAGGATTGTGGATTCAGGTTTGATATCAAAAGGAAATGAGGATAAATACACACAGTCAGAAAACTGGAGGGCTCTGGGGGAAGGGCCAAGGAGTGGGACGAGCTGGATTATTCTTTCAAAGAACTGGCAAAAGCACGATGCACTGAATGACCTTCTGCGCAGATTGCAAACGCTATGACAAATTGAAGGACAGTAAGCACGACCTAGTAGAAGTCTCTCGGGAACAACTGAAAAGAGGTGCCCTGACCCAATGAGAAACGAGAACAAAAAGGGCCAACAATATTTGCTCTCCTGACAACTGTCGAGGAGAAGAAAATTGAAGCAGCCAGTTCAAACACGGGCAAGTCTTTTCTGTTTCAATCAATGACATGGTAGCTTGGTCACGTGATTTCAGGCTGCTTTATCAAAGGTCAGCGTGTGACAGTTTTAATGTCGCCCAGGGGCCCAGGAGCAGACAGAAAGGTCAGGGAAACTAGCAATCCAAAACTGGCCAGGTCACCGCAGTGAATCAATCAATTTCACACCCAAATCTAATTACCTCAAGGACCGAAACCAAACCAGCTGACATTTCAGACACCAAGCATTCCGACTGGGAGCCATCACAGTTGTAATAAAAAGCGTTTTTCCAGGATAACACAAACAACCGCAGGTTATTGGAAAACAGAAAAGTAGCGAAGGAGTTCAGAGGACAAAATGAAATTGTTATAATGCATTTAGAATAATTTAACCCCCAACTGGATCAGTATTACGATTACAGTTAGTTATTCCTCCCAGATACACCAAGGCCATAAGACATGGGAGCGGGAGTAGGCTATTCGGCCCATCGAGTCTGCTCCACCATTGGGCAGCACGGTAGCACGGTGGTTAGCATAAATGCTTCACAGCTCCAGGGTCCCAGGTTCGATTCCCGGCTAGGTCACTGTCTGTGTGGAGTCTGCACATCCTCCCCGTGTGTGCGTGGGTTTCCTCCGGGTGCTCCGGTTTCCTCCCACAGTCCAAAGATGTGCGAGTTAGGTGGATTGGCCATGCTAAATTGCCCGTAGTGTCCTAAAAAGTAAGGTTAAGTGGGGGGTTGATGGGTTACGGGTATAGGGTGGATACGTGGGTTTGAGTAGGGTAATCATTGCTCAGCACAACATCGAGGGCCGAAGGGCCTGTTCTGTGCTGTACTGTTCTATTCTATTCTATTCAATGAGATCATGGATAATCTGAAATGATAATCCTCAACTACACTTTTCCCCCCTTTAGCCCCATAATCTTCGTTTTCCCCCTTTCATGCCAACATTTCCCCCCCCACCCAACCTTCTCTTGAAGGTGCTTGCTTGTGCTGGGGTACAATTCTAAAGAGGAAGGTGGTTTCTGCCACCTAATTTTTAAAAAATTTAGCAGGGTTTTCTACCATCTGGAGCAACACATCAGAGCCCAATCTCGTCCCAGCTTCACACCTATGTGTGCTAACATTCCACAAGATCTCCAGATGATTTCACTCCATACCTCACCCAACCCAGAAGAACTGAGGCCAATTGTTGTCAATCCCCTGTTGTCCATTCAATTCAGCACACGATGGAACTGAACACACAAAATCCTTGGTCTGTGGGTCTCAGAACCACCTCAGTGAGCACACGCAGCAAGACAACCAAAGAGGGGGTAGCATATAGTTTTAATTTGAAGTCAAGGCTCGATTCTGAGACACTGGTTGCCAATGTTTCCCATGTCCTCGGTGGCAGTTCCTACTAGAGAATGAACCATTGCAATGTCAGGGACTGATATTTATTGGGGAGAAAAGCTCGACATTGCAAAACAGCAATGTTGCTGTTCAATTATCCCTCCCAGGTTTGTTATTATCTAGATTTATGTTTATTCTGTGCTGAGTCTTTGGCAGGCCAACAGGTTCCAGCACGTTTGTGTTTCTGTGAAGCGCTGAATTGTAGCGAGCACTGAACATTCTCGTACATGCACCATGGGAAACGCCCAATAGCTTCAGAATTAACACACCTCTGGCAGCACCTCCTGGCACGTTCAGGCACCAAGTCCTCCAGTTCCACAAACCCCGCATTTCACACATCATTTTGCAGAGTGAGTGACAAATGCAGTAGCATGTTGCACACTGGCATTGTTCCCATTACAGTCAATACACTTGGTACTGATCAGCATACATCAGGCGTCTTAGTCCATACACTGGTCCTGTCTGGGGATCAGAAGACTGCTGGCAGTTGTTATTTGAAGCAGACAAACCACAACAGCACGGTGGCACAATGGTTAGCACTGCTGCCTCACAAGAGCCAGGGCCTGGATTCAATTTCAACTTTGGGGGACTATCCGTGTGGAGTTGCACTCTCTCCTCGTGTCTGCGTGGGTTTCCTCCAGGTGCTCCAGGTTCCTCCCACAGTCCAAAGAAGTAAAGATTAGGTGGATTGGCCATGATAAAACTGCTCCTCAAGTGTCCAAGGACGTGCAGGTTAGTTGGGGTTTCGGGGATAGGGTGGAGGAGTGGGCCTAAGTAGGACGCTCTCTAAGAGGTCAGTGCAGACTCGATGGGCCGAATGGCCTCCTTCTCCATTGTAGGGATTCTAATTCTGTGTCAACTTCAAATTTCCCCAGTTGATCGCTGGCAGGTTAGCTTTTAGGTTATTATAATTGGCTAGAGTTGATACGGGGTGGTGTTTGGGGGGGGGGGGGGGGGGGGTGTAGGGCGGGGCTGCTGGCAGGATGAACTTCCAGGCTTCCAATTTCTGATCACTACCCAGCTACCAGGAAAGCAGATGTGAGAATTGTGCAAATTTGCCACTCCTGCCCTTCCCGATACAGGATAATGCTTTGACAGCAACCATATCGGAGGCTCAGACAGCAGTCATGGCCACTTCTGCAGGCACTAGTTGATCTCTCAGCTCCTCAACCAGCAAAGTGTCTATAATCAGGTAAAGAGGAGAAGGGAGCAAGTTCTTGAAATTTAAAAAAAACATGATAAATACCTTTAGTCAGATGTAATTTTCGAAGGACACAATCGACTGAAACAAAACCCATTCTCACCTCGTTAATTCTTCACGAAGATTATTAGGCTCCGAGGAATAAAACTTCACCCGCAAATGAAGACAGTAAGGTGGGCCAACTGCAAAGGGAATTTTAAAAGATACTCAATAAATACACCAGACCAAATATTCCAGACTATTTCAATCCAAGAAAATACACGATCAAAGTATGCAAGCTGATTGTGTTAATAGAGAACAAAACACAAGTAATGTGTCACAACACCCTGGGCTAGTGCGCAGTTAATTCGAACACCACGGGATCACAACACAGGAGAAATCAAAGCTACTTAAATATCCAATGTACTTGGTTCAATCCCGATTTAGTGCAGCCACCAGGTCTGCGAATTTGAACACAAATAACCTTTTATTATTTAGCAGTAATTTGTATTAAATAGACAACAATACATGGTGCAGACAAAAAAAAGTAATAATTAAACGTTAAAAGACAGGGATCTTTGACTTCAAAGAACAAAGTGCAACAGGAACAGGCCCTTCGGCCCTCCAAGCCTGCGCCGACCAGACTGCCCGTCTAACCTAAAACATTCTGCACTCCCGGGGTCCGCATTCCTCTATTCCCATCCTATTCATGTAGAACATAGAAAAATACAGCAGAGAACAGGCCCTTTGGCCCACGATATTGCGCCGAACCTTTGTCCTAGATTAATCATGGATTATCATAGAAAATACAGTGCAGAAGGAGGCCATTCAGCCCATCGAGTCTGCACCGGCTCTTGGAAGGAGCACCCTACCCAAGGTCAACACCTCCACCCTATCCCCATAACCCAGTAACCCCACCCAACACTAAGGGCAATTTTGGACACGAAGGGCAATTTATCATGGCCAATCCACCTAACCTGCACATCTTTGGACTGTGGGAGGAAACCGGAGCACCCGGAGGAACCCCACGCACACACGGGGAGAATGTGTAGACTCCGCACAGACAGCGACCCAAGCCGGAATTGAACCTGGGACCCTGGAGCTGTGAAGCAATTGTGCTATCCACAATGCTACCGTGCTGCCCTTATTGTATTTGTCAAGATGCCCCTTAAACGTCATTATCTTTCCTGCTTCCATCACCACCTCCGGCAGCGAGTTCCAGGCACCCACTACTCTCGAGTAAAAACAACTTCCCTCGCACATCTCCTCGAAACTTTGTCTCTCGCACCTTAAACCTGTCCCCTGGTAATTGACTCTCCTACCCTGAGAAAAAGCTGCTGACTATCCACTCTGTCCATGCCCCTCATAATTTTGTGGACTTCTATCGCCCCTCAACCTCTGTTGTTTCAGTGAGAACAAACCAAATTTATCCAACCTTGCCCTCCACACCAGGCAACATCCTGGTAAACCTCTTCTGTATCCTCCACATCCTTCTGGTAGTGTGGCGACCAGAATTGAACACCATATTCCAAGTGTGGCCTAACTAAGGTTCTATACAGCTGCAACATGACTTACCAATTTTTATACTCAATGCCCCAGCCAATGAAGGCAATATGCCGTATGCCTTCTTGACAACCTTCTTCACCTGTGTTGCCCCTTTCAGTGACCTGTGGACCTGTTCACCTAGATCCCTCTGCCTGCCAATACTCTCAAGGGCTCTGCCATTTACTGCAAATTTCCCATCTGTATCAGACCTTCCAAAATGCATTACCTCGTTTGTCTGGATTAACTCCATCTGCCATCTCTCCGCCCAAGTCTCCAAATGATCTATATCCTGCTGTATCCTCTGACTGTCCTCATCACTATATCCAATTCCAACAACATTTCTGTCATCCACAAACTTGCAAATCAGGCCAGTTACATTTTCCTCCAAATCGTTTATGTATACCGCAACGGTCCCAACACTGATCCCTGCGGAACACCACAATCAGAAAAACACCCTTCCACTGCTATCTTTTGTCTTCTATAGCCAAGCCATTCTGTATCCATCTTGCCAGCTCACCTCTGACCCTGTATGACTTCACCTTCTGTATGTGGGATCTTGTCAAAGGCCGTATTGAAATCCATGTAGACACATCCACTGCCCTACCTTCATCAATCATCGTCATCATTCCCTCGAAAAACTCAATCAAGTTAGTGAGACATGACCTCCCCTTCACAAACCATGCTGCCTCTCACTAATACGTTCACTTGCTTCCAAATGGGAGTAAATCCTGTCTCGAACAATCCTCCAATAATTTCCCTACCACTGACGCAAGGCACACTGGTCTGGAATTTCCTGGATTATCCTTGCTGCCTTTCTTAAACAAAGGAACAACATTAGCTATTCTCCAGTCCTCTGGGACCTCACCTGTACCAGTGAGGATATAAAGGTTTCCGTCAAGGCCCCAGCAATTTCCTCCCTTGCCCCTTAATTGGAAAAAAATATTTAGGTACTCAAAATTTACAGAATATTTTTTAAATTAACGATCGCCAGACCAGAAAAAATAAGAAAGATAAAATAAAAGAAATAGGAACAAAGGGAAATCTGGCACCCAACAATCTGTTCTCTTCTGGACATCATAGGAGTGTTTCTACTTCCTTCCTCTAGTTTTATTAGTGCAACCACAGCAGAATCACTGAAGCAGTGCAAAATGTTAACAGAATTTAAACTGCATGTGAGTCCCAACCAAAACCCACTTATTCCCCATTTTCCCAAAATCTTTAATGCTGGATCAAAAATCACCTCAGAGGCCCCACCCCCACCCTCAAAACTGATCAATTGCTTTGGCCAATTGCACCCATTCA
This sequence comes from Scyliorhinus canicula, assembly GCF_902713615.1. NCBI lineage: Eukaryota > Metazoa > Chordata > Chondrichthyes > Carcharhiniformes > Scyliorhinidae > Scyliorhinus > Scyliorhinus canicula. The sequence continues at coordinate 266,326,152 of NC_052147.1, forward strand.
AGGAGTAGCACTCGTTTTTTTATTGGCAGAAGTATCCGAGCCACCCACTACTCCCGGATTAACAAATTCAAACAAATTTAAAATCAATCATTCTGGAGATCCTGTTGGATCAATTCCCAGTCACTAATTGATGTTAGTTGGTTTGTTTACTGTAATAATCTGTAGTAACCTGCACAGAACTCATCCAGCTGGGCATGATTGTTCCCCGTGCTCAATTGGACTGCGATTTTTTTTTAAAAAATGAAATATATTAGGTTCCTCAAATGGTTCCACATTGTTTTTTTTTAATATTTAGAGAACCCAATTCATTTTTTCCAATTAAGGGACAATTTAGCGTGGCTTATCCACCTCACCGGCACATCTTCTTTGGATTGTGGGGGCGAAACCCTCACAAACACGGGGCGAATGTGCAAACTCCACGCGGACAGTGACCCAGAGCCGGGATCAAACCCGGGACCTCGGCACCGTGAGGCAACAGGGTTAGCCCACTGCGCCACCGTGCTGCCCTCAATGGGACTGAGTTAACCCAGCACTAACATAAAAGGCAGGCCGCTGGAGAGCCAGCTAAAAAAGGAATGAGGACCCGGTGAAAGGTAACCGGGCCCTGTGAATGTATAATGCTGTTGCTGAAATAAGGGACTTAAGAAGCTCGTTGGACTCCCCTGGCTTTGTCACATTTACATTGGCGCCTTGCACGGTTTGATGGGCAACGCTACATTTTGGAAACGGTTTTTGGAGGTAATCCACCCAATAACTACAAAAATTGGACAAAATGCAGAACAGGTGTCTTTTCAGTGCAATCGATCAACTGAGCCTACGACAAAAACTCAAATGCCACATATCCCCCAAGTGGACCCACACGCAGTTTCCATCAGTCCTGCTGAGAATGGAATTTCCTTTCTTTAATATGGCGCAGAGTTAAAAGTGGGCGAGGCGTGCAGATCCGTTACAATCTGGTTGACTAGCGGAGGTTTAAGCGCCCGGTTCCCATCTCGAATGTTAATGCCTGACCTCTTGCAGGCCAGGTCTGTGCCTGTTGGGACCCTCAAGGTCCCAGGTTTCCCTGGAATAACCAACACTGCACATTGCAAATGCTGATTTGACGAGATAAGGCAGGAAGTAAACATGGAACATAAACACAAGCATGGACCAGATGGGCCGAATGGCCTATTCCCGTGCTCTATATTTGGAGTATTGAAAGCATCACCTGGGCAGTAATGGACAACAACCACCCATTCCATTTTGGATTGAAAACTGGCCGGGCGGCAACAACAGAACATGGTCCAGGCAGTAACACATCAGCTCCAAAACTGATTCCATGTGCATCCTCAGACCAGCTTGCAAGAAATCCAGCATCCATGAGCCAGTTCCTCATGTTCATGACTGAAGTTAGCCCCCATATAGTTGGGTATTGCTACATTTCATAGTTTTTCTTCATTCATGGAATGCGGACATCGCTGGCTAGGCCAGCATTTATTGCCCACCCATAATTGCCCTCAAAAAGGTGGTGGCAAACCATCTTCTTGAAAACGCTGAAGTCCATTTGGTGCAGAAATACCCACAGTATTGTTAAAGTGGGGGGGGGGGGGGGGGGGCGTGGAAGAGGAGTTTCAGGATTTTGACCCAGCGACAGTGAAGGAACAACAATATATTTCCAATGGAGGCTTAGAGGGGAACTTCCAGATGGTGATGTTTCCAGGTCTCTGCTGCCCTTGCCCTTCTAGATGGTAGCAGTCGTGGGTTTATTTTGTTCCTTAACCATAACTATTTTAAATCGGATGATATTTTGGTCACTGTTCCCCAATTGCTCTCTCGGTGATGTTCTCTTCACTTGCCCAGTATTACATCCAGTACCACTTTCCCTCTTCAGTGGACTGGAAACACACTGACCAAGAAAGTTCTCTACGTGTTAGGAAATGGAGCTAATTTATCTTTGTATTGTGCTTTTCCGAAATAATGTTTAATTAAGTTTAATGTGTGTGCTAAGGAAGGGTTAAAGCTTGTTAAACAAAGGTGCCTGCAAGTTTTAGTTTCACTTTGAACAGTGCCTGCATTGTAATTTAAGGTTTACGATGCAAACATAACTATAGGCTTTAAATAAAACTAAACCATTGCTTAGCAACTAGACCCCGGGACAGTTAGTTGTAAGGAAGAAAACTGCAGTAAGTAGATTTCCCACAAGAACAGAGGCTGCCAGCACATGCAGGACAATAACAGGATGCAGAACACAAGTCCCAGAAGCTAAAGAATAGCCTGAAATTAGGGAGAGTTCCAGGAAACAATCTGGAAAAGAGTTCTGTTCAGTGGACACAGGAGCAGAGAGAATGGCTGAAAGACAGCTGCAAAGTGCAGACCTGGAGAAGTTGATGTTTGAGTGCACATGGTAATCCAAGGCAGAGAGATACTGAAAGGTACTCAAACCGGGTTGGGGGCGGCACTGCCCAAGAGGACCCCTGCACTATCTGCCTCGTCCTACATCCCACCATCCTGGGCCCTTCTTCCCTGAGCTCTCAGTGGCTGTAGGGGTGAATACTTCTTGGAACATCTGCTCAAAACAATTCTCAGGCCCTCTCCCTCACCTCCTACATGTGTCTTCAGCCACTCCTCAATTTTGACTTGTGACCTTTGGAGTCAATTCCTGTAGACACAGTCATCCAGGACACATGAAGCATCTGAATTCTCACACAAAGAGACCCTTGCTCTAGAATCCCTCATTGGAGGAAAGTGTTTGTCGCTATCTATCTACTCTTTCTCAAATCCTGGATCGCCTTAAACACTTATTGTGGTTCTCCTTCCACAGATCCGGAGACATTTCCAATGGTTTCAAATGCAACTTACTTTTCACTTGCTTCTTGATGCTCTTGGTGGTATCCAACCAGTGCTGCAACATTAAAATACAGACCCACGTTACATTCAGACAGAGAGCGTAAAGAAAATGTGAGCAACAGTTCACCTTGCCCTGGTTTACATGGAAGGTTGTTTGTGATCATGTACCAAACTAACCTTGCTTTGTTTGACAAACGGAGCTGAACCAGTTCAGTGCAATTGACATTGACATTATGAAATAGGCACATGGACACGCTGAACACGATGGCAGAGTTGCAGGTACCCATCAGGGCAAGTCATACCTGATCAGGGGAATGTGCAAAACAAAGTGGAACAAGATGGGAACCCGTGAATTTACATCTGTGACAGTGCCGTTGACTGTACAAGAGTCAGTGGCACCTCAGGTGACATGAAAACACCTTCAGACAGGTCAGTGACCGCAGTCCATCCCAAAGTGGAGAAACATACCTCAAAATGATGACAGATCTTTGACCTGAAATGTTAACTCGGTTTCTCGATCTCCATTGGTGCTGCCTGCACGCTCGCCATCCCCCCAAAAAAAAAATCATTTGCTTGTTCAAGTACAGCAGCATTTTTTTTTAATGGATATTTAATATAGAGTGGATCAGAATTGGCACAAAATCTGAACTTTTCCCAATCCGTCAATGGGAATGATAACTGGGATGGGTTCTGCAAGGGTAGGAAAATCCCCCCTCTGCCCGTTTACTCGCTAAACGGTGGTGAAATGGATCACTAGTGAATGCCGGAAGGAGGTACGGTTCGACCTGAAAGTGAGGGCGGTTATGGACTTTCCACAGAACATTAACCAGGGCAGAAAACCTAACCGTGTTTGTAAAGATTAGTTACTCATCAAGAGACAATGAACAAAGAGAACAAAGAAAAATTACATCACAGGAACAGGCCCTTCGGCCCTCCAAGCCTGCGCCGATCCAGATCCTCTATCTAAAACTGTCGCCTATTTTCTAAGGATCTGTATCCCTCTGCTCCCTACCCGTTCATGTACCTGTCTAGATACATCTTAAATGACGCAATCGTGCCCGCCTCTACCACCTCCGCCGGCAATGCGTTCCAGACACCCACCACCCTCTGCGTAAAGAACTTTCCACCCATATCTCCCTTAAACTTCTCCCCTCGCACCTTGAACTCGTGACCCCTAGTAATTCAGTCCCACACTCTGGGGAAAAAGCTTCTTGCTATCCACCCTGTCTATACCTCTCATGATTTTGTAGACCTCAATGAGGTCCCCCCCTCAACCTCCGTCTTTCTAATGAAAATAATCCTAATCTCCTCAACCTCTCTTCATAGCTAGCGCACTCCATACCAGGCAACATCCTGGTGAACCTCCTCTGCACCCTCTCCAAAGCATCCACATCCTTTTGGTAATGTGGCAACTAGAACTGTACGCAGTATTCCAAATGTGGCCGAACCAAAGTCTTATACAACTGTAATATGACCTGCCAACTCTTGTACTCAATACCCCTTCCGATGAAGGAAAGCATGCCGCATGTTTTCTTGACCACTCTATCGACCTGCGCAGCCACCTTCAGGGTACAATGGACCTGAACACCCAGATCTCTCTGTACATCAATTTTCCCCAGGGCTTTTCCATTTACCGTATAGTTCACTCTTGAATTGGATCTTCCAAAATGCATCACCTCTCATTTGCCTGGATTGAACTCCATCTGCCATTTCTCCGTCCAACTCTCCAATCTATCTATATTCTGCTGTATTCTCTGACAGTCCCCTTCACTATCTGCTACCTCACCAATCTTAGTGTCATCTGCAAACTTGCTAATCAGACCACCTATACCTTCCTCCAGATCATTTATGTATATCACAAACAACAGTGGTCCCAGCACAGATCCCTGTGGAACACCACTGGTCACAGTTCCTCATTTTGAGAAACTCCCTTCCACTACTACTCTCTGTCTCCTGTTGCCCAGCCAGTTCTTTATCCATCTAGCTAGTACACCCTGGACCCCATGAGACTTCACTTTCTCCATCAGCCTACCGTGGGGAACCTTATCAAATGACTCACTGAAGTCCATGTATATGACATCTACAGCCCTTCCCTCATCAATCAACTTTGTCACTTCCTCAAAGAATTCTATTAGGTTTGTAAGACATGACCATGTTGCCTATCGCTGATAAGCCCATTTTCTTCCAAATGGGAATAGATCCTATCTCTCAGTATCGTCTCCAGCAGCTTCCCTACCATTGATGTCAGACTCACCGGTCTATAATTACCTGGATTATCCCTGCTACCCTTCTTAAACAAGGGGACAACATTAGCAATTCTCCAGTCCTCCGGTAACTCACCCGTGTTCAAGGATGCTGCAAAGATATCTGTTAAGGCCCCAGCTATTTCCTCTCTCGCTTCCCTCCGTAACCTGGGATAGATCCCATCCGGACCTGGGGACTTGTCCACCTTAATGCCTTTTAGAATACCAACACATCCTCCCTCCTTATGCCGACTTCACCTCGAGTAATCAAACATCTATCCCTAACCTCAACATCTGTCATGTCCCTCTCCTCGGTGAATACCGATGCAAAGTACTCATTAAGAATCTCACCCATTTTCTCTGACTCCACGCATAACTTTCCTCCTTTGTCCTCGAGTCCTTTTTCCTTTGTCCTTTCTCTAGTTACCCTCTTGTTCCTTATATATGAATAAAAGGCTTTGGGATTTTCCTTAACCTGTTTGCTAAAAATATTTCATGACACCTTTTAGCCCTCTTGATTCCTTGTTTCAGATTGATCCTACATTCCCGATATTCTTCCAAAGCTTCGTCTGTCTTCAGTCGCCCAGACCTTATGTATGCTTCCTTTTTCCTCTTAGCTAGTCTCTCAATTTCACCTGTCATCCATGGTTCCCTAATCTTGCTATTTCTATCCCTCATTTTCACAGGGACATGTCTGTCCTGCACTCTAATCAACCTCCTTTAAAAGCCTCCCACATATCAAATGTGGATTTTCCTTCAAACAGCTGCTCCCAAACCACATTCCCCAGAATTTTGGTATAGAACATAGAACATAGAACAGTACAGCACAGAACAGGCCCTTCGGCCCTCAATGTTGTGCCGAGCCATGATCACCCTACTCAAACCCACGTATCCACCCTATACCCGTAACCCAGCAACCCCCCCTTAACCTTACTTTTATTAGGACACTACGGGCAATTTAGCATGGCCAATCCACCTAACCCGCACATCTTTGGACTGTGGGAGGAAACCGGAGCACCCGGAGGAAACCCACGCACACAGGGGGAGGACGTGCAGACTCCACACAGACAGTGACCCAGCCGGGAATCGAACCTGGGACCCTGGAGCTGTGAAGCATTTATGCTAACCACCATGCTACCCTGCTGGTATAGTTGGCCTTCCCCCAATTTAGCACTCTTCCTTTAGGACTACTCTCGTCTTTGTCCATGGGTATTCTAAAAATTACGGAATCACTATTCCCAAAGTAATCCCTGACTGAAACTTCAACCACCTGGCCGGGCTCATTCCCCAACACCAGGTCCAGTATGGCCCCTTCCCAAGTTGGACTATTTACATACTGCTCTAGAAAACCCTCCTGGATGCTCCTTACAAATTCTGCTCCATCTAGACCTCTGACACTAAGTGTATCCCAGTCAATGTTGGGAAAATTAAAATCTCTGGTCACCACCACCCTGTTCCTCCTACATCTTTCCATAATCTGTTTGCATATTTGCACCTCTATCTCACGCTCGCTGTTGGGAGGTCTGTAGTACAGCCCCAACATTGTTACCGCACCCTTTCTATTTCTGAGCTCTGCCCATATCGCCTCACTGCTGGAGTCCTCCATAGCACCCTCCTTCAACACAGCTGTGATATCCTCTCTGACCAGTAATGCAACTCCTTTTACCTCCACCCATTTTACCTCCCTCTCTATCCCGCCTGAAGCATCCATATCCTGGGATATTTAGTTGCCAATCATGCCCTTCCCTCAACCAAGTCTCAGTAATAGCAGTATCATACTTCCAAGTATTAATCCAAGCCCTAAGTTCATCTGCCTTACCTACTACACTTCTTGCATTAAAACAAATGCACCTCAGACCACCAGTCCCTTTGCATTCATGATCTGCTCCCTGCCTACTCTTCCCCTTACTGGTAGATTTTCATCCTGAAACTATCAATTTATCATTCTTTGTTTCAACTCTCAGGCCTGGAGAGGAGAACGGTGAAATCACGCAGGTTACCACATGATCCATTTCCTTTCCATTCTGCTTGTTGAGGGACAGAACTTCAGGTTGCTTTTAAGTGCCACTGCAGAGAACTAAAATAAACCCGTGTGTTGCTCCAAGCACACCCAGATAGTAAGAAAACATCAACTTGACCTTTGTGAGGCATGTGGCTACTTTTTGAGGAATGAAGCTGAACCCAACATAGGTCAGCATTCTGAAAGTGAAATAAACATCAGTAACCTTTTGAAACAGACCCAATCCACAAAGGTTTCACTAACCAACCAAAATACAATCAATTCATTCTCAAAAGGTCACATCAACCAGATTATGTTAACCAGTTCACCCAATATCAAGAGAACGATATTAATTAGAACTCAATCCTACTTTTCAGTTGTCCAGCACTAATTGCAACCCCTGTGCCCAGTAGAGTTCCACAGCTAGACTTGGCCCTATCCTCTTTTCCTTTTGTTTCCCCCCCTCCGTCGAGGGCCTGTTTTCTTTCAGCTCCTCCACATTCCAGTGCTAGACATTTAAAATCTCTCAGCCAAGGAACTCCATACGCAGTTTGTTTAGAAAGCCACTGGAAGCTGGAATCGGCAGCTCTCAATCTCCCTACATTAAACAGCTCTCTGCGACCTCCAGGCAAAATATGCAGCAGAGATGTAAATCGCTTTATCAACACCGGGTGGGAAGTTAAAATGGTTACTTAGAAAAGTTGCATTTCCTTCAAAACAACAACATTTTGCTTTATACAACCATACAGCAAGAACACAGGAGCCGCTCCTCATTATAACCTGGCTTGTAAACACCCACTGTTAAGCCCTTCAAAGCTCAAATTCATGGGTCCAATTTAAGATGAAAGAGCAGGAGAGTAGGCAGAAATGGCCTTTAGACTTTTGTCGCTTCTTTGCTAGCGACAAGGTGCTAGCAGGACAAAGGACAAGTTGTGTTCCCTTTAGGGGAAATTGCACGGGAGGCCTATTTCTCAATCGCAAACCTGCACTTGATGGTAGTCTGCCACCTATGACATCTTCTCCAATTGTGAGAGAGAGAGAGCGGAGAGCAAAGAGAGAGAGCGAAAGAGCGAAGAGAGCAAAAGGGAGATTGAGGAGAGCGAAAGAGAGAGAGCGAAAAAGAGAGAGAGCGAGCGAAAAAGAGAGAGAGCGAGCGAGCGAAAAAGAGAGCGAGCGAGCGAAAAAGAGAGCGAGCGAGCGAAAAAGAGAGCGAGCGAGCAAAAAAGAGAGCGATCAAGCGAAATAGAGAGAGCAAGTGAAAGAGAGAGAGAGTGAGCGAAAAAGAGAGCGAGCAAGAGAAAGAGAGAGCGCAAGCGATTAAAGCCTTTCTCCAGATAAGGATATCACCTTCACAGTCAATAAAATTATTGTAAAGGTACCATGAAGAATGAGATTAGAGAGATTTTGGTAGTTTACCCCTGGAAAGTAGAATAATGCATCTGAGCTTCTATTACGCAGAATTCTCAACAGATAGGACACAAAATACAGACTAATGACAGATTTATCTCTCCAAATACTGTACACCAGTTTAGACAGGTAAACTCTTTAAGCATTTATTAGATGAAGAGGCTATCATACCGCTACTTGAGCTGAATCCATGAACCGAAGGCCAAAGTAGTCTTTCTCAATGATGTCGAGATGGTACATGATTTGCTCAAAGAGCTCCATGCCCTTCGCTTTTTTCTAAAGGAACAAAAACACAAGAAGATTTAAATGCAGAAGGTTCAGCAACTCAGTTTTAAATCTTAAAAGAAACCTTTAGTTTTAACCATGATGTGGAGATGCCGGCACTGGACTGGGGGGGAGCACAGTAAAAAGTCTTACAACACCAGGTTAAAGTTCAACAGGTCTGTTTCAAACACTAGCTTTCGGAGCACCGCTCCTTCCTCAGGTGAATGCCAATCTGCGGGCGAGCCTGTGCCGTGGGGGCACTCCTTCCTTCCACGCCAGCCCCTGTCGGGCTCTGCCATGGCCGGCACTGAGAAGACACCCCCCCATTGCGCGTGCGCGGGAACACACGGCCGGTCTGCGCATGCGCAGAACCATGCCGACGGTTCTGCACATGCGCTAACTCGCGTTGGCCCTTCGCCGCCGGTTGGCACGGCGCCAGCCTAGCCCCCGGCAGTGCGGAGGATTCCGCGACTTCCGGTCGGCCCGACACCAGGGTGGTTTGCGCCGCTTTTTTCGCCGGCGTTGTGCCATTGCGGGGATTCGGGAGAAACCCGCCAGTTGTCAGAATGAGTCGAATGAAAAGATCATCAACCTGTAATTTTTTTAACATAAATTTAGAGTACCCAATTACATAGTTTTTCCAATTAAGGGGCAATTTAACATGGCCAAACCACATAACTTGCACATCTTTGGGTTGTGGGGGTGAAACCCACACAGACATGGGGAGAATATGCAAACACCACACGGAAAGTGACCCAGAGCCGGGATTCGAACCCGGATCCTCAGCATCCTAGGTCGACCTGTAATGCTAACCCCATTCTTCTCGCTTCATAGATGCTGCCTAACCTGCTGAGTTTTTCAAGATCCACAGGACCCACAGAGGCGGATTTCAAAATTCATTTAAATTGTGGGAGCTGTGTCATTTTTGAAACATGAAACACCAAAAAAGAATAGTAATGTAAAACCAAAAAGAAAAAAAGAGTTTCCTGCCAAATGTATACAAGCTGATAGGTCTGGGATTTACTTAGACCTCCCAGTTGGGACTCTTTCTTAATTCTATAAAACATGTCTCCAAAGTGTCCAACCTGCAGCTCTGTGGACAGACTCCTGCCAGCCTGGTTTGAGAGTGCAGGTAACCCTTCAAACAAGCCTCTTCCATAAGACATAGGAGCAGAATTAGGCCACTCGGCCCATTGAGTCTGCTCCACCATTCAATCACGGCAGATATTTTCTCATCCCCATTCTCCTGCCTTCTCCCCATAACCCTTGATCCCTTTATTAATCAAGTACCTATCTATCTCTGGCTTAAAAACACTCTGCGGCAAAGAGTTCCACAGATTCATCAACCTCAGGCTGAAGAAATTCCTCCTCATCTCCGTTTTAAAGGATCGTCCCTTGAGTCTGAGATGATGTCCTCTGGTTCTAGTTTTTCCTAAAAGTGGAAACATCCTCTCCACATCCACTCTATCCAGGCCTCGCAGTATCCTGTAAGTTTCAATAAGGTTCCCCCCTCATCCTTCTAAACTCCAGCGAGTACAGACCCAGAGTCCTCAACCGTTCCTCATACGACAAGCTCTTCATTCCAGGGATCATTCTTGTCATTGTATTCATTGACGTTGTCCCATTGTATTTATTCCAGCTTTTCGATAAACCTTCTGTTATGTATCTGGGACATATTCCTGCTGGTTCTGCATCATGAGACACGTGTAGTGACATCAGCAGTGTGTGCACACGGGCTTTAGGCAGATCACCATCTTGGTTGTCATGAGCAACACCCTTAATAAATCTTTCTATTCCTTTCTCCCTCATGTGCGGATGTAGCTTCACTTCAACCATTCTACATGAGAGCGGGTTCCACATTCAAACCACTCTCTGGGCAAGTGAAGTTACTTCCGAATTGTCTGTTCGATTTACTAGTGACAATCTTATATCGCAAGAGCTATTATAACTTATACCATTTTTAAAAAACAATTTAGAGTACCTAATTCATTTTTTCCAAGTAGCATATCGTCCCACCCTGCACATCTTTGGGTCATGGGGGTGAACCCTACACAAACACGGGGAGAATGTGAAAACTCCTCACGGACGGTGACCCAGAGGCGGGATCGAAAGTGGGACCTCGCCGCCGTGAGGCAGTAGTGCTAACCACTGTGCCACCTTGCTGCCCCTAAAGCTTATATCATACTGGTTCTGAACACATTTTAAGGGTTGCTTCCTTCATCCTTTAGGTGTAGCCGCTCATTGATAAATATGTGTTTTTTTTTTTACAAACCGTGATTCTTAACTGAATCAGGCATCACGTTTTGTCAAATCAGAATCTTTCGCAGAATAATTGTACATTTTAAACCATCATGCTAGCAATTGGATGGACTGGAGTGTTGCATTCCTGTGAATATTAAATACTCTATTCTGCCTGCCCGTTCCAACACATTTCTCTTTAAAAGGGATGCAGTGCCCTTCAACACAAATGGATGTGATGCAACGCTGAGGGAATGACACAATGCTGCTTGCAGTTGCCAGTTTAATGGCAGCAATTCAGCCATGCCCAAAATGCCATCGTACAAATGCCATCTCCAGGGAAACTGCTCACCCTGTGAAGGCACTGCCCGCCCGTCTCTTTTGCATGACAACCTCCAAGAACAACAAAAAAAAAAAATACCAGCACCGTTTCTTCAGTGTCTGGAGTTACAGAGAACTTATTTTCTTCCCTGAATGCTATCTCCCAAAGATGCCATGAGTGATCGGGGTGCATTGCCAGTGGAAACAGAGCTTGGGCTGCATTGCCAGAGGCACTGTCAAGAGTTGCGGGCCCACAATAGATGTGAAGAGAATTATTCAAAACTTTGGGGGATTTGAGGGCACATTATAATCATGGCTTTACCCGATCTACAGCTGGAATAGCTGGATGGTCATTGGCAGCAGCTACACAGCATAAGAACGAAGAGCAAAAATAAGCCCATCAGCTCTTCGAACCTGCTCCCAACATATATCCTGCATCAGTCATTGCTTTGGATTATCCTTCGAATCCCCGAGTATCGAATAATCTAACTGATCACTGACTTGGAATATACTCAATGATTGAGCATCCACCGCCCACTGCGAAAAAAGAATGCCAAGGATCGGAACCCTTTTGAGTGATGAGATTTCTTCCCATTTCTATATGTGGAACTCATCCCCAGACCGTGACCTGCCAGCTCACCAAGCAAATGGCTGAGAGAGAGAGTGAGGCAAATCTCAACATCTACCCCAATTAAGCTCCTTGGGGAATTTCATCTGTTTAAAATTTGATCAGCTCTCGCTTTTCCTAAACTCCAGGTTTAGCTCCAGTTTGCTCAATATCTGATCAACCCTGGAAGCAACCGATTGAACCGTTATACACTCCCTCTAGGACAGACTTGGTCAAGGCCCGGAAGGTGGGTGGTTGCAGCCACCACGTTGTTCTTGTGTAGGTAACTGTCAAACTGCAAAACTTCCCCGATGGCAACTTTTAAAAACACCCATAGTCTGCTCTTTCAATCACAGGCTGCTTTATCCATGCCTTGGCTGTTGATAGGATGCATCCTCAAGCACAGCCCAAGCCCGAGCTATGGTGATCAGTGGGGGCATGTTGTTGGGTGCTTGGAGCTGGGGAATGGCTGGTGAGTACTCAGAACTGGGAGGGGTGGTGTTGTGTGCTGGAAGCTGAGGAGGGGCTATTGGGTGTCAGTGAGCTGGGGGTGATCTGGTGGGTGCCAAGAGTTGGGGGGGGGGGGTGGGTGAGATGAGCTGTTTGGTGCTTGGAACTGATGGGCTGGGGGAGAGTGCAGTCTGGTGGGTGCTCAGAAGTGAGGCTCCCCTTAGGAGAGCCGGTGCCGTGATGCGTGAGCAGGCATGTGAGTAAAAAGTGAGTGAGAGAGTCTGAGTGACCATGTACTGGGTGAGTTTGACACATAAACCTAATAATATAGACTGTAAAAAGCGGAGGCTGCAGCACTGACCCTTGTGGCATTCCACTATTTACTGCCCGCTTGCTTGAAAATGCCCGACTCTGTTTTCTTTCCATGCTAATATATTACTATTATGGGCCAGGTTTAGAGAACCCCAAAGTATATCATGGAGTTCACCTGACCCACAACTTTTAATAGATTTTGGTTGTTGGGAGCACAAGGACCCACTTTACAAGGGTGATGCAACAGAGAACTAAAAATATTTTGAAAACAAAACCATGTTTATTCTATGAATCCAATTAGCATGTTATAAACACACAGTAAACAGTTTATCAACTACCAACCCTGACAAACCCCCCCCCCCCCCAAAGATACAGTACTCTACAGATAACCCTTAATAACTTCCCAATCAACATCCATAAGTTAAACCCTTTTTAAATAAAAACAGCAGGTTTAAATTCTCTACAGAAACAGGTATTACTTTGAAATCATCAATGAGCTGAAGACATTCTTTAGCTTGGTTCACATGCAGCTCTCCAACTGAAAGCAAAACTAAACACAGAGCCAAAACCAGCTTTCAGCACAAAACAAAAGTAAAAAGCAGAGCAGAGCCCACCTCCACCCACACAATGACATCACTGCAGCCATTTGATAAACACCCATTTCTTAAAAGGTGCATCCACCTGACAATTACCCCCAACTCCATGAGCCCTCACCTTACCTAATTTTGCAGCACTTTATCAAGTGCCTTTTGGAAATCCAGATTATACTAAACCTACTAGTTCCCCTTTATCTACCTTACTAGTCACACCCTCAAAAAACTCTAATAGATGCCAAACAGGATTTCCCTTTAGTAAAACCATGTTGACTTGTTCTAATCATAAAAAGCACTCAGTGCATTGTCAAGAATACCTCAGTAATAAATTCCAGCATTTTCACAACAACTAATTTTAGGTTAACTGACCTATAACTCATTGTTCTCTCTTTCCCACATTTCTTGAAAAGTAGTATGAGGTTTTCCAACTTCTAATCGGTTGGGACCATTCCCAAATGAAAGGAATTTTGGAAAATCATAGCAAGCACATCCACCATCTCTGCAGCTATCGAAGGGTGTTGGCCATCAGACACGTTTCTCTAATATTTTTTATCTCTGCTGATATTAATTTCTTTAATTCTTCACTTTAGCCCCTTGGTTATCGTCTATTTCGGTTATGAATTTGTATATTTCACTATGAAGACAGAAAGACAGGAAATATTTGTGCAATGCCTCCCATGTCTTCATTCCCCATGATAATTTCTCCTGACGCTGCTTCTAAGAGACCAACGTTTACTTTAGCTACTCTCCTTCTTTTTATATACTTATACAAGCTCTTATGATTGTTCTTTCATATTCCTGACTAGTTTCCTCAAATGTTCACAATTTGCATAGATGATTTGGAGTTGGGGACCAAGTGCAATGTGTCTAGGTTTGCAGACGACACTAAGATGAGTGGTAAAGCGAAAAGTGCAGAGGATACTGGAAGTCTGCAGAGAGATTTGGATTGTTTAAGTGAATGGGCTAGGGTCTGGCAGATGGAATACAATGTTGACAAATGTGAGGTTATTCATTCTGGTAGGAATAACAGCAAATGGGAAAAAGTTAGTTTACAGGTACAACAGGTGATTAAGGTGGCGAATGGAGTTTTCTCCTTCATTGCTGGAAGGATGGAGTTTAAGACTAGGGTGGTTATGTTGCAACTGTATAAGGTGTTAGCGAGGCCACACCTGGAGTATTGTGTTCAGTTTTGGTCTCCTTACCTGAGAAATGTTCAGACTGGAGTCCAGTTACTAGTGGTGTACCACAAGGATCTGTTTTGGGGCCACTGCTGTTTGCCATTTTTATAAATGACCTGGAGGAGGGCGTAGAAGGATGGGTGAGTAAATTTGCAGATGACACTAAAGTCAGTGGAGTTGTGGACAGTGCGGAAGGATGTTAAAAGTTACAGAGGGACATAGATAAGCTGCAGTGCTGGGCTGAGAGGTGGCAAATGGAGTTTAATGTGGAGAAGTGTGAGGTGATTCACTTTGGAAAGAATAACAGGAATGCGGAATATTTGGCTAATGGTACAATTCTTGGTAGTGTGGATGAGCAGAGGGATCTCGGTGTCCATGTACATAGATCCCTGAAAGTTGCCACCCAGGTTGATAGGGTTGTGAAGAAGGCCTATGGTGTGTTGGCCTTTATTGGTAGAGGGATTGAGTTCCGGAGCCATGAGGTCATGATGCAGCTGTACCAAACTCTGGTACGGCCGCATTTGGAGTATTGCGTACAGTTCTGGTCGCCTCATTATAGGAAGGACGTGGAAGCTTTGGAACGGGTGCAGAGGAGATTTACCAGGATGTTGCCTGGTATGGAGGGAAAATCTATGAGGAAAGGCTGATGGACTTGAGGTTGTTTTCGTTAGAGAGAAGAAGGTTAAGAGGTGACTTAATAGAGGCATACAAAATGATCAGAGGGTTAGATAGGGTGGACAGTGAGAGCCTTTTTCCTCGGATGGTGATGTCTAGAATGAGGGGACATAGCTTTAAATTGAGGGGAGATAGATATAGAACAGATGTCAGAGGTAGGTTCTTTACTCAGAGAGTAGTAAGGGCATGGAATGCGCTGCCTGCAACAATAGTGGACTCGCCAACACTAAACGCATTCAAATGGTCATTGGATAGGCATATGGACGATAAGGGAATAGTGTAAATGGGCTTTAGAGTGGTTTCACAGGTTGGCACAACATTGAGGGCCGAAGGGCCTGTACTGCGCTGTAATGTTCTATGTTCTATGTTCTATGCATTTAATTCATAAGTGGCCTGGAAAATATTTACTGACAAAACAACCCAAATTTATAAGTCATTGTATAATCCCATTTACCCTCAGAATAGCATTTTAATTTAATATAAACACAAAGGAGTTCTTCAGGTTGGTTGAACATGACAAGGCCACTTATATTTGTTCAGTGCATCAGAAAGTCTGACTAAGCTGTTGAAGCTGAAGAATGAAATGAAATGAAAATCGCTTATTGTCACGAGTGGGCTTCAATGAAGTTACTGTGAAAAGCCCCTAGTCGCTACATTCCGGCGCCTGTCCGGGGAGGCTAGTATGGGAATTGAACCGTGCTGCTGGCCTGCTTGGTCTGCTTTAAAAGCCAGCGATTTAGCCCAGTGAGCTAAACCAGCCCCAGTATGAACTACGGCCCAGTGCTGCCGTACTCACAGGAATCAGGAGGCTGGTTTTCTTAAGAAACATTTTTTGAAAGCTTTCTCCCCAGCCACCCACAAGTCACGGCAATTAACAAGTAGCAAAACACAAACAAACCAAACTGGATGAGTTTAACCCCTTGAGCAAAATCACACCCAGACCAACCCGCAATCAAACTGGAGCCACTGTCACAAGGGAAGCACTTAGCGGGGCTGAATTTATGTTTCCAGAGAAATCATTGCAAAAATAAAGTTGAGTTTTTAAAACCAGAATAACTGGGCTCCGCTAAATAAATGGATCATCGCGACGGTCTGGGCTACTGCTCGGTCAATTCCAGCC
Organism: Scyliorhinus canicula; assembly: GCF_902713615.1. NCBI lineage: Eukaryota > Metazoa > Chordata > Chondrichthyes > Carcharhiniformes > Scyliorhinidae > Scyliorhinus > Scyliorhinus canicula. The sequence continues at coordinate 266,342,385 of NC_052147.1, forward strand.
CCACTTGATCCAGGGTCGCAACACAGCTGAAATTAAAGTTACTAAATGTCCAATGTGTTGGGTTTGATCTCGCTTAAGTACAGCCAACAGGTTTGTAAATTTTAAACACAAATAATCTATTAATTAACAGGAATTAGTATTAAATAGTCAAAACTATGATTGGCTAACATACTGGTTGAATACAACTCTCCCTGACTAACTAGCCCCACTCTGTATGCACACACACACACACAGGCGCGCACACGCACAAGGGTGGTGGAGTGAGAAGAAAATAATGATAAAGAAGAGAGGGATCTTTGATGTCAGATGGATAACATCCAGTTTTTTAGTCCTTTGGCTGGATATTATATTTACTTGTAATCTCAAAAAGGTAGAGGCGGGAGAGAGAGGCAGGAGAGGCGGGAGAGAGAGGCAGGAGAGGCGGGAGAGAGAGGCAGGAGAGGCGGGAGAGAGAGGCAGGAGAGGTGGGAGAGAGAGAGAAAGAGGAGGGAGAGAGAGAGAGAAAGAGGCGGGAGAGAGAGAGAAAGAGGCGGGAGAGAGAGAGAGAGAGGCGGGAGAGAGAGAGAAAGAGGCGGGAGAGAGAGAGAAAGAGGCGGGAGAGAGAGAGAAAGAGGCGGGAGAGAGAGAGAGAGAGAGAGAGAAAGAGGTGGGAGAGAGAGTGGCAGGAGAGAGAGGCAGGAGAGGCGGGGGAGAGAGAAAGAGGCGGGAGAGAGAGAAAGAGGCGGGAGAGAGAGAGAGAGAAAGAGGCGGGAGAGA